>NC_136912.1:69426764-69538619 GCF_949606895.1 Notothenia rossii
AATAAAAAAAGGAACTCACCTTGTGATAAACCTGCAAGAGAAAAAGCATTTGAGCTCCATACTGTTTCAGAAATAATCTTTGATGTGGTTTAGAACAGGATGGCGTTTTATCACAGCAGAATTTAACTTTATCTCCGGTAAAATTCTGATCAGGCATTAGCTCCGTCTCCTCTTTTATTTGTTTTCAAGCTAAGGACCCAAAGTCTGCGTTTCTCTAACAGGGCTGCAAAAGTGGGGTGTATGAGCAGTATGAGGCATGGCTACAATGGGTGATCTGTTTGGTATTTTAAGCAAAACACTTCACAGACATGTTTTGTATAGGTATGGCTCTACAATATATTTGTCCAATATAGCATAATAGGTCCACTTTAAACGGGTAAACATGCAAAAAAAAAATCAGATAAGTGTTAGCTTAGTTTTAGTTTTAAATGAATGCTTAGCCTTTGTAAACACACAACATTGCTGTAGCTTGTTACCACGTTTGATTAAAAGTTAAGGTAATGTGCTAAACTTTCCGTGGTTGTCTAAAATGATAACGTTACTTTTTTTCAATTAGCTATTTCACTATTTGATATCATACATAATAACATGCTAACAAAACCGGGCTAACATGCCAACCCGGTGTCAGTACCATATGTGCTTGGGCTACCAGATCTGTTCGGGGTCCGTCGCTTACCAATGACGTCACGCGTTGTGATTGGCTGCACGGTAATCGCTCGCTGATTGGTGTAACTAGGGGCGCTGACTAGGGTATACCGGGGGTCTGATCAAAGACGAATGAGAGAAATAAATGTACAGTTATGGTCAAACAGGAGTTAAATCAATTTCTCCCTTATTGTAAGAATGTATTTCACCATATTCATATTTAAATGATCGGGAAATTACGTTGTAATGATAATAAATCACCTGCCTCATTCAGATTAATGTTGATTGTTATTTTTTATGTTTGAATGTGAAAAAAGAACAATCGACAGTGTTGTAGAGCCGATGAATGGGAGTCGGAGGCGGCGTGTTTAGTATGGAACACCACACTTTATTTTCCATCACATTACAGCAAAGCAGGATGATATTGTATACAGGCTACACAAGCTAGAATGACAACACAACACAGGTGCACTCACTAACTCGTCCGTGGTGCAACACACACTATATAACACAATGAATTGTGTCCCGTAAATGTCACCAGTGTAAACATAATTATTCAAATAACCCAATTTGTGTTCTGTGAAACGGTAAAAGATACTACATTGTTTTTGTTACTTTTGTTGCAGTGTCTTAAATTTTATTTAGGTTAACTTCCTGTTTTATTTAAGAATTATTATTATTACCTCTTGGGTTGCCGTACAGCCAATGCGTGACGTAATTGGTAAGCGAAACGGAACCCAAACACATATGGTAGGCCGAGCACATATGGTACTGACACCGGTCTCACAGCATTTTGTGTTAAAGTCACAAAATGAATCTATTGATTCGTGTTCACCAACAAGATTTTTCGTGTCACACAGAACGATTTTAAAAGCAATGTCAATAATAACAAATTAGAAGGAAAAAGAGATTTGAAAAAATACAGATTTCAGTATTCTGAGGCTCTGAGCCCCATTTATTTTCCTCACCAACGGCAAAAATGATACGATTTAAAATAAAAACAATAATCGTGGCTTGATATTGAGTAAGAAAATGTTTTATGAACCACACAGCTTCTGGCCTTCCAAGACCCGACCGGACAAAAAGACGTGGTGCAGGCACGAAACATACTACCAATAGAAATACATTGCTTTTAAAATCGTTCTGTGTGACACAAAAAAAATGGGGAAATCGCGTTGGTGAACACGAATCAATATATTATTTCGTGACTATTACACGAAATGCCGTGAGACTGGGTTGAACATGCGGAAGTAATAAATGTCACATGCTAAATGCTGTATGCTAACTGTAGACATGTTGACTTGCTAACGTTTTAGCTTTCAGCTTTGTCTAAAAGCACCTTAAGCTACAGTACATCTTGTTTTAATAGTCAGAATAAGCAACATGATATATACTCACATACAGTAGCTACTGTGCGTAGAAAATGAAATCATGTAGCAGCAGCATTAAGAGCATAACATGCCAAGGCCTTATTTATATCAGTTGAACTAGCTAGGTGTGACAGAGCCCTCATACACAGGTGTATTTTATTTTATTTATCATCACTGTTTTCTATTCGGGAATTCCTGTCACAGGGCTCTGGTCGTGTCAATGCTGGCTACTTACAGGGACAGTTAAATGGAACAGATATTAATATAATTAATTACACCTTTGCACATTTAGCAATAACAAGAAGGCTACATGTCAGCTATAGCCTATAAACAAAGTGTTTAAAATGAATAATGTTTCAACGGTCTGAGATGTCCTAAATGGCTTCATAAATTGTAGGTATATTTATCATTTATCAACAATTAGAAACTTTGTATCTCTTTCCAGAGGAAATGTGTCCATGCATTTACGTTCTAACTTGTTAACATAAATGTTTAATCCCTCACACTTGAACTTCACCCATCTACAATTTGTGCAGAATGCCTTTATGCAAACGCATTAAAAGGCACCATACATTCCTTGCATTAGCTCCCAGTCCGCTATCATATTTAAGTCAATAACACCCTATAAGTTGTGACCTCAGACAAAGGTTCAGATTCCACAGGTTATGAAGTTCATTTTTCGGTTCCTTTAGTCATTTTAGACATAGTTTTTTTTTCTTTCTTTTTTTTATGCATTGTTAGTCAATTTGTATTTTAGCCAATGCTTGTAGCCTTCGTTGACTTATTTTACAACCATTAACTTGAACTTACTTTAGCCAACAGTTTAGCTCTGAATCCTCAAAAGTTTAAGTGGTAAAGCCAAACAAATCAACCCGACTGAGGATGATGATCTATTATGTTATCTGTCCAAATTACATCACACAATTTAGTGTTTGATGCATTGCAGCCTCACAGATGCTTTTCATCTGTTTTCCACTGATGTTTGTGAATGTTACAGTGGTGAAATGCTGACTTCACAAACTCTGCGTTGGTATTCCTCACAACACCAGCCAGCTGTCGCACATCAGCCAGGCCTTGCCTCTGCAGAGACTGATTGTGTTGTCTTCTTGTTGTCTGACAGCGGAGAGCCCTGCGGACTGCTCCAGATAAGCTGAGAAATCGGACTTCTTCCTCAGCCGCCGCCGTGCAGCACTCCCCGGGAACACGAGTCAACCGCTACATCGGGCGGCTCATCGAGGCGCGGCAGACCGAGTCCGAGACAACAGACCTCAACTACATCACCCTGTTCTACAGGAGCAGAGACAGGGAGCGTAGGGTGAGGAATCACTCACTGAACATCTGCAAAGAAACTCGGATTATTTTTACAAATGCATACTTTCCTCATCACACAACATCATGCCTCGTGACTGCAGCCCCCCACCCGATCTTATTCTCAGTCTCTAATTTCTCCCCTTTCTCCCTCTCTCCCACGCATCAGCATGTGTGTGTGTGTGTGTGTGTGTGTGTGTGTGTGTGTGTGTGTGTGTGTGTGTGTGTGTGTGTGTGTGTGTGTGTGTGTGTGTGTGTGTGTGTGTGTGTGTGTGTGTGTGAGGAATCCACCCACCCTCTCAGGAGGGGGTGCAGATAATGATTTGGGAACGTCTGAGCGGCACACGTGATATCTTTCTCCTGTGTCTGCGTGGGTAGAGTCATAAAGGAGACACAGAACAGGGATGGGTTCAGGGCCGGCCCTGACCAATTTGCTGCCCTAGGCAAGATTTTAGCAGGCGCCCCCCCCCCCCCAAAAAAGCAGACACTCACTATGACCTGCGCATGCATGCACGGTTGTGGCATTTATTTAATATTGAAGTTAAAAGCATCAATCTGGTGCACTTTGAGAGCAACATTAAGAGATCTATGGATACATCTCTCAACACCCATATGAAACAGAACTGTAAGCAGATTTTCTTCTTATTTATGGATATTTTACAAATCACTCCCCTTTTAAACTGTATTCTATTAATAACAACTTTTTTTACTGTCATATAGTATTTTATACTATAAGAGAATAGATGAAAATCTATTCTCTTATTTTTGTATAACTATAATGATCATTTAAAGGTGTGCCTTTACCTCACTGAGCTGAGGTTATCAGAGCCTCTCAGTCTTTCAGGAGAGAGCTCTCTAAAGCTCTCCCCCCACAGTAAATTCCAATGTTAATAAAAGCTGTATACGTTTTTTGGGAGTTTGATTTATTTTAAATTAACACAAATACAAAATGAAAACCTATAATTGCACACTAAAACCATGATTTCAAAAAAATAACTATTTCACATAAACCTCTGGTTTTTACTGGGGCTGGGGCGGTTCAACTTGATTTTGGGGGGGGTGCACCATAGTGTATGGGCGCTGTACGCAATATAGGCGTAGCTCTGTTAGTATAAGATAGTAAGATGTACTTTGTTGATCCAAAATCGGGAAATTGTGTTGTTATGAAATAAAAAATTAAAATATTTTTTAAATTTCTAACTTTTTTTTTTTTTTTTTCTCACACACACATTGATTGGTGCGCCCTTAGCATTCGCCTATACTGCCTATGCCAAGGGCCGGCCCTGGATGGGTTTGTGTGTGTGTGTGTGTGTGTGTGTGTGTGTGTGTGTGTGTGTGTGTGTGCGTGTGTGCGTGTGTGCGTGCGTGCGTGCGTGTGTGTGTGTGCAGTGCCGGCCCGACACATTAAGCGACATAAGCGGCCGCTAGGGGCCCTTAGTAAAAAAAAGAAAAAAGAAAAAAAGAATAATAATAATCTCAGTACACGTCGGCGTGAAAAGTATGTTTAATTAATTCTGTTAATATGCCTAGATTGCCTACTCTCAAAGTAATGTATTATATTATTGAGTCAATCATATAATAGGCAAGACACTGACTAGACCAACCAGAGAGTTGAATGGAAATAAACATCTGTCTTATTGGCTGACAGGTACCTATCCTGTGAGCTGTGACAATGTTTAAACTGTCAGTCGGACTCAGAGTTTTTGAAGATGGACATAAGAACATATTTTCTTAAAAAAGACGACAATTCTCAAGTGGTGGCTCACACATGAGAATGGTATGTAAATGTCAGTAAACTTCCAAGATATGCGAACATGTAAGCAAAGCATAAATTACAGCTACGTTGAAGTTACTTCGAATCGCGGGGGTAAGCTAAACCGTTAGCAAGTAGCTATAGCTAGCCAGATATATTAAATAAATACTTAAGAGGTTTCTCAATACTCAAATTTCCCCTCCTCGACTCCTCGGTCCTCCGGTAGTGACCCGGAAATGAATTTCAGCGCGCCATTTTGAAGGACATCTCATTTCTCTAAATGCACTCCGAGGACCGAGCATCGAGTGTCGAGGAGGCTCTCTGGAGGAGCTCTAACCGAGGAGACACTGATGGGTCCTCCACAGCTCCTCCACGGATGCATTTCCGGGAACGGTGGAGGCGTGACGCACGGCCGGACTTATCTCAGCCAATGACAGCTCTGCATGCATCCCTTGGATATTGTTTTAGAAACTGCTTTCATCGCAACGCGATGTTTACAGAGAGAACAGCTGTGAGGTCCGTGCAGAAAGCAGAGCAATGTGTATAATATATATCACTCAGTATAACAGGCCTACTCTCTTTATTTGCTTTAGTTTAGTAGATATCTACAAACAGAGAGTCGATATTTTTCTAAGACCATTTAGTGCTTCACATAATAAAATATACAACGGCTGTAGCCTGATTATGCTTTAGGAGCAGTAGGTGTGTGTGGTACAGTGTGTAGGTGTGTGTGTGGTACAGTGTGTGTGTTGTACAGTGCGTAGATGCGGCGGACAGACGGGTCTCAGTTGGTTTGGTGTCCTATGCTTACTTTTAATACTTGTACAACTTTTGGCCCGTAATTTCAATTCCCCATTTCAGCGACCAGAGAGAGGGGGGGGGGAGGGTATCCAGTCTCTGATTGTGTTACGTTATTATGAGAGTGCTCTCATACTTGTTTTATTCTGAAATTGTATATATTTATATAAATATATGTGTGTGTGTATATGTCCGTATCTGTAGCCTGTTATTGTCTCATTATACCGCACTGTCAATGAATTAAAAGTAAATATATATAAGTCGTCATGAACACATCTGTCCATCAGACAGAGGGCTGCTGTGCCTCCTGTCATCATTAATGGACGTCTCTTTAAAATGACCGCTCAGAGGAGAGGAGTTCTCATTTCTCTAACCGCCTGCTGCTTCCACTCCTTTCTCCTCGGTTCCCCTCCTCAGTCCTCCGCTCGCATCTCCTGTGGGCGGCACCAAGTCTCGAGGAGAGGAGTCGAGGATAGGAGTCGAGGAGGGGAAATTTGATTATTGAGAAACCTCTTTTGTCATACAATCTAAATGTAATGTTTTTTAGCGTTACCTGGTGATTTCAAAGAAAGCTCTCTGGAAAATGTCGACTTACTGTTCGACATGAAGCTAGAAGCTACCTTACAGTACACAGTTGATACTGAGTTCTGTCAGTTAAAGTGTTTCATAGTTAGCTTAGCTAAGCATCAACCTAGCAATGAAATGATGTTATGTGACAGTATTTCTGAGAAAAGGTCAGCTGAAATTGTGGCATGCCACTGCTTTACGTGTCGACAGCATGTTTGAACGTATTTGCAGTAGTAAATGTGGCTGTTTGGCCACTGACGTTGCCATAACAACACCTGAATTTAAATGTGCAACCTCTTTTTGTGACAGATTTTTTCATGAAATTATAATTATTCTGAATGATATTCCTATTGACAGCTAGTTTCTATGTGAACATTATGAGATGGACAGCCAGAGAGAATAAATGAAAAACAGTTGTGAAATACTATATGACAAAACAAGAATACAGTTTAAAAGGGGAGGGATTTGTAAAATATAAGAAAAATAAAATCTGTTTACAGTTCTGTTTCATATGGATGTTGAGAGATGTATCCATAGATCTCTTAATTTTGCTCTCAAAGTGCACCAGATTGATGCTTTTAACTTCATTATTTAAAAAAAATCTTCCCGGGGGAGCATGCCCCCGGACCCCCCTAGCGGAGATGAGGACCCCCCCTAGAGGATGTTAGGTCCACGGTGTTTACATGCTTATTTATACAATATGTGTGCTCATTCTAACATCATAAGACAAAAGTTGGTTCCGTGTTGTGTGTATTGAGAACGCGCTAGAGTGAGGGGGGCCCCCAAGCCAAAGCTCGCTTAGGGCCCCCAAAAGTCTAGGGCCGGCCCTGTGTGTGTGTGTGTGTGTGTGTGTATGTGTGTGTGTGTTTGTGTGTGTGTGTGTGTGTGTGTGTGTGTGTGTTTGTGTGTGTGTGTGTGTGTGTGTGTGTGTGTGTGTGTGTGTGTGTGTGTGTGTGTGTGTGTGTGTGTGTGTGTGTGTGTGTGTGTGTGATCTTTACATTAGAACTGGTAGCAGAATAATTAAAACCCTACACACATTTTTAAAAAGCCCCATCCTTGCCACCAACAAAACGATATTAAGACTAAGATATCAGAGGTACAAAAACTTGACTTCCCTTCCATTTTCACCCTGATTGGGGCTGCGTTAATTATCATGCTATATTTGCATTTAGTAATTGTCTTGAAGGTTGGAGTATTTGCTGCTAAGATTAGATTAGATGTATTGTCCCGAGGGGGAAATTCATTTTCACAGAACTGTACATGTACACAATATACACACAATATATAAACAACCATAATAAAATAGACAATAACAGATAGCAACACACATGGCAGTTACATTCAGCGAGGCCTGTTATTTAAGGCAGCAATGACTGCAGGAAACAAGCTTTATCCAAATCGAGCTCTTTTATATTTCAATGTTCTGTACTCACGCCCGTGTGGCAGTGGGGCGAGGTACTGACTGAGTTGGACTGTGATGTCCAGTTCTGTTGTAGTTGCGATGTGTGAGATGGCCCTGTTGTTTAGCACTGTGAGGTGCTCAATACACCTTAAAATGTTCAGGCCAATCACTTACTTATGTTAGTCTTTATGAAGAAAAACATTCTTGCAATGGGCGCAAAGTGATGATCATCACATTGGAAATAATGTTCTTACACAATGTCAAACTTTGGTGTTAAAACATGGTCATGATTTTCCATGGAGAAGGGTATTTGACCGAATCTTACCTAGAACCAGATACACATAAAATAATGGATCGAAGCTTCCTATGTTGACTTTTCCTCTCTTGTTTGTCGTTTCTTAGTATCACCAGGTGTATGATGACCATTTCATCAGCGCGGTGGTTCTCTCTCTGATCCTTGCTGCACTGTTTGGCCTTATCTATTTGCTAATGATCCCACAGTACGTACACACGAACACACACTCCTCCACATTTGCAGTTTGTCAATTTTTTGTAATTGGATTGGTCGTGCTCTGGTGTGACAATTAAAAAGGAAGGTGTTTTTACTGCAGTCAGTGGAAAAGTGGGAAAGCCCTTCTCACTCTGGTCTCTCCTCTGCTCTCTCAGGGGGATGCTGGTGCTGCTGCTGCTGGTGCTGTGTGTGTGTTTCCACGTGGCCTGTGTCATGTACCTGCATCTCACCAGTGTTCAGGTAGGAATCCTACAGCTCCTCCCACATGCTGCTGCTCAGAGACTTGACTCTGTTTATGGAGTAGTGCAGTAGTAATGTATTTTTGTAGAGGAACCAGAAGTTATCATCAGAAGGGCTCCCTCGACAAAAGCCAATGGGATTTTCCATTGGATTTTCAAATATTGCAGGAAATAAGACCTGTGACAAAAACACATTTATTAAACGGACATGTTTTATTCAACAGCATAATCTTCTCATGTTAATGTCACTCTTTGATTTTTGAAAAATAAATGCAATTAGCAAAGTTAAAAAGTTGACTTTAAAAACAGACTCGTGTTTGATTTAATGACGGTTAATAATCTAGTGTGATTTTTGTTAGAAACAGACCATTTTACACCTTTCACATTCAAAAGTGAAGAAATGTATTGACATTGAATAATATGTCATAGAACAAAACGTGAACATGTCTTCAGCTTTTATTAACCACAGTCCTTATTTCTAACCAAAACAAATAGTTGACTTTGAGATGAGGGAACTGGATACTATCTAATTTCCATGTTTTTTTTAGGTTGCCCTGAAGCCCTTTCTCACGTGATAGCACTCTCTTGAGAGTTGCAAAATAAAAGCATCAGGTGCTCTGAACAGTAAGAGCTGCGATATCGAAAAACAAGTTCTTATATTTACAATAGAAATGCCACATTTAGTGTTGTTGTACCAAGATGAGGATTGTAGCTTCAACCAGGAATTTAACACTATGACTACAACATTCTTTTATGAGATGAATGTGTCTACATCATTTCCGAAAGTTCAACAGCCAAATTGCTTACAAATAAATCGGTAGAAGTAGTGAATGTTTTGCCTTTTTGCTTTTTAAACGACTTAAACAAGTAGATGATGATCAATTTTGGTGCCCATTTAGTCTTATCTTTTAATTGTCTCTGCACTATATTTCTTTAAACAGACCATTTGGATGCATACTCACCTTTTAAAACACAAATTGTCTGTTCAAAGTCACAAAGACTTTATCTGCACTTTATTCTAAACTCAACTTCTTGGTTAAACTAACTTCTGGAAAAGAAAGATTATAAAGATAAATATTTAAGAAAACTGTGTGATTGTTAGTTACCTTCTCAGCACACAGTTTATATAAGGCATAATGCATACTTATGTATACTACTCCACTACATTTCAGAGGGAAATATTGTACTTTTTACTTTACTTTTTTGATATACATTGATCTTAAATTAGCTGCTTCAATGCAGAACTGTTATTTGAAACTGAGCATTTATACTCTTTGGTATTTCCAATGTTAACTTTATAAAAGATCTGAGTACTTCCTCTCATACTGCATACTTGGGGGCTGGAGTGTCCGTGCCATCTTTTCTTCTTTTTATTCTTCATACCCTTTATATGACACTGTGTTATCATGCTACATTGAACTGTCATCATATCCTTTAAGCATTTCCTCTAATGGAGCTGCGTGTAATGAGCCACAACACAAAACTCATTCATTTCATTTCCATTCCTGGCTAATGAATTGTCCAAATGAAATGCTATTGAGGTAGATAAACAGGTGCTTCCTTTACTTGCTCCTTCTTTTTCCCAACCTCCCTTTTCCCTGCTTCCTCTGGTTTTAGTGCCAACCGGGCTGCCTCACCATCCAGATCCGAACAGTGCTGTGTGTCTTCCTCGTTCTGCTCACATACTCTGTTACCCAGGCCTGTGTGGTAAGTGTGTGCAGTTGTGTACAGTGTATTACATTTAAAAACATTTTTTAAACACGATTGACATAGGTTGAAACAAATTAAAAAAAGTTGAGTGTGAAAGTGTGACCTTGAAAACACGGCAATGACAGATAGAACAAAAACTTGAGTTAAGTTGAACTTTTTTGTCTTTTTAGTGGATAGCGTTGTTCTGTTTTAACTAACTAAGTAAAAGTACAAAAGTATTAGCATCAAAATGTAGTTTAAGTACAAACCATAAAAGTATTCATTCTGCACAATGCCTCGTTTCAGAATAATTACATGCTGTGTAGATTAGTAGTACATTACTGCATTTTACCTTCAGCACATCATGTGTTTGTTGTATACAAAGAATTTGTAACTGTGGGTGTTAACATAAATGAAGTGGAGTAGAAGTATAAAGAAGCACTTAATTAAAGTACAAATATGTAAAAAAAGAAAGTTAAGTACACAACTTGAGTAGATGTACTTAATTACTTTCCACCACTGAGAAAAAATTATGTTAAGTTTATTCTTTAAGGTAGACCAAGAAATACAGTCGAAGCTCCAGAACATGCAATTAAATAGACCTTTGGTGAACATATTTTTGGTTTGATAAAAATAGTATTTAACAAAGATCCGGATTTCCCCGATCAAAGATACATTTTTTTGATCGTTTTCAACTATTTTGAGTAATTTCAAAAAGTGTTTATTTAGCATTTACTTATTGATCAAAGTGTGTTGATCAACCTAGATTAACATCTTAAAGGGCCCATGTCATGCTTTTCAGGTTATTACCCGTCCCCTTGTGTGTTATGTAGCTTTTTATGCATGTAAACGGTCTGCAGAGTCACAAACCCTCAAAGTACACCCTAAAGCGAGTAAAATTCTAACACAGAAAAGACCTGTCTATGCTGCCCCAGAACGCCTCGTTGGAGATTTTTATTTTTCCATTATTTTCTTCCTGGTCACAGTGACGTAATGTCCAAATGGACCAATCCGTGGAGCTCCTCACACACACTCACTCAGCCTTATCTTTTCTCAGGCTGTGAGTGTGTGGCGAACTGTGTGTGTCGAACAGCCTGGCTGTGTGTGTGTGTGTGTGTGTGTGTGTGTGTGTGTGCGTGCGTGCGTGCGTGCGTGCGTGCGTGCGTGCGTGCGTGCGTGCGTGCGTGCGTGCGTGCGTGTGTGTGCTCAGGCTGAGTTCCGCGGTGTTTCACTGTCTCGCAGACCCCACGCAGCAACCAGGAAACGACACCAGTAATACAGCTCACACTGTCCGCTCCTCGAGCCTCAAAGGGCGGAGCAGCGAGCCCTGCAACGTCCAGCCAACACCGCACCCAGACCCCATGCAGCATTCTCATCTGTTTGTCATTACTGGTGTCATTTTCTGGTTGCTAACAAACGCCATTGTAACACATAATCACTGATGTTCCGCTGTAACAGTGGTGGACTCATCAGAACAGAGTGGGTGAGCTGAACAATCAGAGCACACTGGCTCACAGGGAGGGGGGGGCAGGAGCTCCAACAAGCCGTGTAGGACAGAGAGTGAATACACATACTATACAGTGATGCTGTATGAGAAACCAATGTGATTTTGGATAGATTTACAATGTTGAATGTTCCAAAATATTCAACAATATAAATCTATTCTAGCAGACCTCAACAATGGAATTATGTTCAGCAGAAATGGCCATGTCATGGGACCTTTAATCAGAGACAAGACTTCTCCATTGTAGATGATCAAATATCTATAAGATGATGCATAGTGCGACATGAAAAACCAGGTTTCTTTATGTTTCTTATCAATGTCATACCCCCATAATCAAAACCATTAGTGTGCATGTAAATGTAATAAAAAATATGTATTTATTTCTGACAATTTCTTAAACTTCCAACTGCATTATGCAGAACAAAGCATTTGTGTAGAAACAGTGTCATGATTTAATTTTTATTTGAAGTCTCTGCTGTAATGAGTTGACAGTCACAGCCGAGTAGATGCTGCCGCAGTCTCGGAAGAATACAATATTTATTGTTCAAATGTAAAATACTAATTAAAATATTTTAAACGCAAATTGGTTGGTGTCAGCATCAACCCGTGAACTCTGTCAGGCTCAACTGTGTGTGGGTGTGTGACTACTCTTAGTGTAAAATGACATATAAAGAGAAGGTGTAGCAGCAGCGGTGTAGCGAAGAGATAGCCCCTGCTAGACTTTGATAATTCTTTAATATTGGCTTGTATAATTATTGAATTATTGTTTTTTATTAATGAAGAGCCTGAATAGATGTCTTAAAAAGATTGTTTTGAAAAATTGAAGACACATTAGTGCTTTAAAGCTAATTGCTAACGTTAGCATACTACCATGCTCACAATACTTAATTGCTTTGCTTGTGTGCCCCAGTCTCACAGCATTTCGTGTTATAGTCACAAAATTAATTTAATCTATTGATTCGTGTTCACCAACACGATTTAAAAAAAAAAATTTGTCACACATAACGATTTTAAAAGCAATGTATTTCTATTGGTAGTATATTTCGTGCCTGCACCACGTCTTTTTGTCCGGTCGGGTCTTGGAAGACCAGAAGCTGTGTGGTTCATAAAAACATTTTCTTACTCAATATCTTACCCTAAGCCTAACCCTATCCCTTTTATTTTAAATTGTATAATGTTGGAGTTTTTTTGCTGTCTGCGAGGAAAATAAATGGGGCTCAGAGCCTCAGAATACTGAAATCTGTATTTTTAGTCATCTTTTTTTCCTTCTAATTTGTTATTATTTGGCGCAGGCACGAAACATAGCCTACTACCAATAGAAATACATTACTTCTAAAATCGTTCTCTAATTTGTTATTATTTATATTGCTTTTAAAATCGTTCTGTGTGACACGAAATAAATGGTGAAATTGTGTTGGTGAACACGAATCAATAGATTCATTTTGTGGCTATAACACGAAATGCCGTGAGACTGTGTTGCAACCAGTGCTAATGGGGACCATAATATTGAAAGAACAATGACAATGCTATGTTTAGGTACAATTAGACACTATTTTGGTTTAAATTATCTTGTTGAAGCGAACATTGACTTCCATGAGTTTTAGTAATGATTGTAATAGTGCAGCAGAAAAGGGTTTATTTTCTTTTTTTAAACTCCAATCGCTAATTTAACAGCCTTGTTCTATTGCAGACTAACTCTACCTTCAAACTATTTTATCCATTTTAAAATTGTAGCTTTCTTTGTTTATTGCAAAATCAGTTATGTATATACCATTTTGAAACTCAACCCAAAAGTGACATATGGTTTGTGACACTAATAACCCACCACCTTCTTCTTTCCCTTCCTCCAGGTGGTCTGTGTTCCTTGGAGCAGAGTGGTGTCAAACTTCAGCCTCACAGTGGAGGAGGTCCTCGCGGACACCAACAGCACCGAGGCGGACAGAGCCTGCTCCAACATGTCTTACGGCCTGCTGTCCTGTGTGGCCGGCACCCTCACTCTTGTCCCTTACCTCCGGGTGTCCTCGCTCCCAAAGATTATCCTGCTCCTCCTGCTCTCTGTCACCTACACCGTCGTCATGGAGACCAGCGGCTATCGCCAAGCTGTGGGGTTAGACACGAACTGCATGTGTAGAGTTTTTTTCCAATTGTCCAATTTTGTATTTTTTCTTAATTTCTTTTTTTATTTCCCTAAGAAAAAGAAAACTAATTTTATGTGTGTGTGTTTCAGAGGAGGTTTTCTCCACACACGGGGGTACGATCCTGTGTTGGCTGCCTTGCTGTTTTTTGGTGCTCTGGCTCTTCATTCAAGACAGCTGGACCTGAAGCTGCGGCTCGACTATCTCTGGGCTACTCAGGTACGTCAGTTTGCACAGGGAGCACACCTGTTACAGCTCATACTTGCATACAGCTTTGTCTGTGCACACACTGGGCTCTTGTGCACTGCAAAATAAGTCTTCTCATCAAGTTATGTTTGATGCATCTATGAGGGGTTATTCCTTATGAAGAACTTCCAACAAGGTTTTTCTGGCTCAGATTGGCTGGTTATTTAGCATTAGTTTGTATATCCTTAGCTCTGCTGCTACAGCTCAATGTCTCAGCAAGACACTCAAACCCAAATTGTGTTTACGGACAAATATAATCCTCTTTTGTAGGGTTAGATATCTGAAGTAGAATTGCTTGTGGTTTGTCAATATTGAGATATGTCTCATGGAATGTAAAGCTACCAATCATACAAAATAATTTAAAAAAAACAACACTCACAAAATATAAAGTGCAAAATAAAATGTTAAAATATGCATATACAAAAAGTTATATATATTTTATGCTAATTCGAATATTTTAGCTGGTTTCCAAGGCAAATGAACTGGTTAAGTATTTTCTAAATCAAGTATTATTCTTCTTAATTTAACTGCAGCAATACATTGACAGAAATGTCAGTCATTATTTATTTTAATATAAAATGTCTCTTAAATACAAATATTGTTAGCTACATAAGAATCCAGTATATATTAGGCTCTCTTTTTATTATTATTGTTATTAATCTTATTATAGTATGTTATAGACCGTTGAAACATGGACTCTTCAAAAAGTAAAAATATGTTGGTTCATTTAGACCTGGGTGTAGGCATGATCATACAGTTGGTATGTAGATAATTATTAATTGTATACCGATGTTCCTCGCTGGGTAAGATCATATAATATTGAATAACTGATTAAGTCAAAATATGCGACTTTCTGTTAGTTCATATCTCTTGCGGAATGTATTTGTGTGTTTGTTTTTAATTGGATGTATACCCATCTCTATTTAAACAATTAACAAAAAACCCACAAAAAGGATGATTTGTGATCGAAACAGGTTGAAATATTCTCACTGAACTGCACTGGAAAAGAGTTTAGTTGTATTTAGAAAAATATATAATACTCAATGAATTCAGTGTGTGTTTGAATTGCATGTTTGCACAGTCTTTTGTGGATCTTGACAGGGTGTATGTTTCTATTTTAAGAATGACAGTGAATGTTGTCTTGTTTGCAAATCATTATCTCCCTCTAGTGATAAGGAAAGGCAATTACATCTGCCTCTGAGCTTTGAGCCACATTAAAGGTTCATTGTATCTAGACAAGAGAGCATCAGTTTCACTTTGGAACTACATCCTGTATGCTTCTATAACAACTCATCTCTCTTTTGTCCACGTGTCAATTGTTTGATGGTGTCTAGGCGGAGGAGGAGAGGGGGGACATGGAGAAGGTGAAGCTGGACAACAAGAGGATCCTGTTCAACCTGCTGCCGGCTCATGTGGCTCAGCACTTCCTCATGTCAAACCCCAGGAACATGGTGAGCATCACAGACATGCCACGACTCGTCCAACATGAAGGAGCATTAATCTGACTCTGAACAGGGTTAACACATCTGATTCCAGAAAAAACGTCCCGGTGTTTCCTGATAAACAAGGAAGTTGCTTTTTGTTAACCTGATGTTCAGGTCAAACCCCCCCCAGACATTTAGGTCAAAGCAAATGGCAAAACTTAATTTAAAAATAATATGCATTATGACTTTAAGATCATTAACTCCTGACCTGATTTTGCTTGTCACCCTTCACTACTGAATTAATTAATGTCCTGTTGCAAACAGTTCACTGAAAGATGAATCCTCCCTCCTGCCTGAAGCCTGGAGAGGTTAAAGTGCACAGGAGCACACAAAAAAAATACTGGGAAAAAGTCTAAAAATATAATCAAAATAATATTATTTAATTCTGGTTCACATCTTGTGACCTATTCAATTCATCCTATGACAAATCTGGAGATCCTGCCCCCAACAATGATTTAGGTTGCCTACAGTATAACCATTGTTTTAACTCCACAATAAAACATTCAGACTACTTCTTCTAACTGTATATAAGTCAGGGCCTGTGCTTTCACAGCAATACACCGATGAAAATATATGAATAAAACCAAAAATATGAATGATCTCACTGTTAAGGAGCTACAACATATTGTATTGTATTTTAATTCATTAAGAAGGAAACGCTAATATGAACGTATTCCAACATGCAATAATGATGACAGAACAATATCTTTACATTGTATATTCTATATTATATAACATATTGTTATATTTTAAATACATACATCAGAAATACTAGAATACCAGAATTCAAGTATGTGTATTTTGGAGTACTAGATATGAGTATTATGCGCCGCCTGATACACTTTTTTACTTATATCAGTACCCGGAGTACCACTGAATTATAAAGACATCTCCTGCTAACGGCATGAAATACATAAGTGAGATCAATACAAAATAATTGATTTAGACATGTTATTTTTAAGAACTTTGGTGATATTACACCGTAAGTGTAATGAGATGTGTTTTTCCTTACACTCCTGTCAGCAGCGAAACTAAAAATGATCTTGGGGTGGATCTTTTGGGTGATGAAGTTATGCACACAGTCATTCTCATTACCGCTGGCCTGCTGGTGCTAAAGCCAGTTTACACTGCCAGCTTCTACAGCTGTAAAACTAGATGTTTTCAAATCTGTCATTGTTTTCAACCAAATTACAGTTACAGGCTTTTCTGTTTGAACTTCCCATATCCCATATTTAAAAGACATATGCCCCACAAGTGTTTCAATGGGAGAATATTCCAGCTGTTTAGGACAGGGGCGCTGCCTGACCTGAACATGTGTTAGAGCAGTGGTTCCCAACCTTTTTTCCCAAGAGCCCCCCCAAATTACTCTTGTTGGAAGTTGCGCCCCCCCCCCCCCCCCACACACACACACACACACACACACACAAGGGGGGGGGGGCGCAACAGCGGTAATTAAAGTTTAAAAGTCTCAAAAATGCTGCAACTACTGTCACAAACTGGATGAATGTGAAGTATTTTATTAAAGGAGGATGAAAGCTTAAGGAGCACTATTGGAGTGACTTTTATGGTTATTGGACTCAGGATTCATTCATTTGGATGCCCGCTGTATGAAGAAAATTAAAGGGCGCCGCAAGTGGAAACAATTAACAAAGGGATTAAACTGTTTAAAACATGCTCAAAGTAAGCCGGATTTTGCCGATGTGTTTATGTGGATTCAAAAGTCATAAATAATCTACAAAATGGAGGAGACCGATCTGATCGGAGCAACTGTGACAAATAATCCAACTGAAACCGGCATGGACAATAACTATGTTTTAAAAATGCGCTTATCCAGAAAAGCCTGGTTTGGAAACTTTACGGGGAGAAGTAACATTTCTAGTAAAGAAAGAATTATACATTTCTGTCTTGTTATGCCTTTAATAGCTACTAACTTGAATTTGTATTCAAATTAATTAATTAATTATTTGTTATATTGTATTGTAATGTAGAGACAAGGCTTTTAGTGACAATCATGTATTGCTTTACAATTATATGTAAAAAAAAAAAAATGTCAATAAAAAAAAAAAAGTCTAAATATGATATTTGGCCTCAAATCATCTGAGACCTTGCGCCCCCCCTGCGATCCAAGTGGGGCACGCCCCCCAGGTTGGGAACCACTGGGTTAGAGTGTGAGCTGACAGCTGTGTGTCTGTGTCCACTGAGTGATGCACATCCCCTCCACTGATCTCTGTTCCTTCCTCGCCCCCCTCTTCCCTTTCTCAGTGATGAAAACATACATCCTTTCAGGACATTCAAAGCCCCTCAAGAGTAAAAGTTCAGTTTGTAAACTCTAACGCTGTGTACAGATTCTCCAGGCTAAAAAACTGATCGTATGGACATTTTTGGTTGGCAATGTCAACATTTAGTACCTAAAACTTATGAATGTACATCCTGTCAGTCCTTTTTTAAATGATAACCAAGGGCAACAAAGCAGACCCAAATGATCCTGTTAAAAGCTAAAATATGCATTACATTTATATACATTTTTCAAAATCCTTCATGCAAAAATGTGGCAAACTTTGATTTTACATTAATTCTAAAATCAGCTTAGCATTGCCAAATATATATAACATTGTGAATATTTATCATACATGGTTGCATTCACAAGGGATAATTGTTCGTATGGTACAAAGCATTCATTAAATACAAGATAACTAAGATTAGAAAACAGCTTTAATTTGCAAGCCCTAATTGAACAGCTTAAAAAAAAAACTATGGTAGCATAATGAGCTCAAGAATGAGCTCAAGAATTACAAGAACATTGACCACAAAGGGGGTTTTAATGATGCAAAGTTTACACCTGCAAGAAAACTTTAAAAGTGTTTTAGAAAATTGCAGAAAATGTAAACCAGTGATTTAATATTGTAAGTTTTAGGAGTCCCAGATGTGGGTCAAGCTCCTAAAAATGCAGATCCTACATTTACCATAATGCACATAGACAGCTTCTTTTCAATACACATGTTGTGATTGAAACTCCATATCCCTAGTCTGTATATCAAAGTATTTAATCCTGAGCTGAAATGTCCACGATATCAACACAGTGACATCACCCGGTGTTACTTGACAGAGTTATTGCAGAGCTACAGGAGATACTATTTTAAGATGAATATTTGTTTTGGCTTTCTATTATCATCAATGAACATTTGATGAGATTAAATCAAGTCTATGACATGAATCCATCATAACAGATATTTATTTTCTCATTCGAATTTGGCCCTTTTTAGTTTTAAATAGCTTTCTGGACGACACTGCAGCACTATGTGCATGGATGCATCACTCATAGGCTACGGCCGCACACACAGTGCAGGTTATAAGGTTAAATGCATTGTTAGTTTAGGTCCTGTCATGTGATTTTCTAATAATAACAAAAATATAGATTAGGTGGTCCTTATCCCTCAACAATCAGAGGGCTGTGCATCAGACGGTGCAGGGATCATCTGAGGCTGAGACTAGTAAACACTGGGAGCAGGAAGTTTGTTTCCGGCACATTGGTGAGCACTCGCAGCTACAGTATATAGAAAGACTTCCTCTCTTTCCTCTGGGCTAAAGTTCACCGTACACTGTATTCATAACACAGCGCTGCCAGGAATACAAAGTTTCACCGCTCCAACATAATAAAATAATATTTGTTTTTGTTGCATGGGAACTACGGTGCATTTCGTCTGTTGCTGGACTTAAATGGAACCAAATAGGTCCCAGTTCTCTTTGGTTCTTTTATTTGACATTTATTGGTAACTCAGCACCTGATATGCTGAATTTGTTCTCACAGACAATGTGAAAATGAAGTTCTTTTTAATTTTCTTAACAGTCAGCTGCAATGCATCTGTCTTTTATGTTCTTTTCTAACTACTGGTTATCCCATGGGAACTCTATTTAAGCATCGAAATACATCTTAATTCAATAAAAGTATGCATTATGTGCAAGTAATACAAAATCACATTAAGAACTTGGATGTAGAATATATGGTGAGAAAATCATTGTATGAATCCAATGCTCAAGTATAACACAAGTATAAATCTGAGACAAAACACACGGAAAACACATAATTATTGACTAAAAATTAATAACTGTTGATTAAATATTTTCAAGGTCCATAACTTTGACTCAGTTTATCAGTTTTCTCGCTGATAACAGGCCTGCAACCTTGCTGCTTTGTAAGTGTTTTGTCTCCTTATTCCTTCCCGTTGGCGTCAGCTGATAGAGATAAAGACATGGGACTGGGTGAGAAATCTTCAGAATTGGTTACGTCAAGCGCTGTGTCACTTTGTGTCTGCAGCATAAGTTGTTCTTCTTATAAATCTTCGGTGTTTGTCATCAAGTTCGAGCTCTTCCGTGTCTCATTGTGTTTCGACTCCATGCTCCAGAAGTTTTCATTACAATTACCATAGTAAAGACCATATGAATTATACCTTGTTACCAGTGGCGGCCGGCCCATAGGGGAGCTAGGGTCGCCGCCCCCCCTCTTCCCACATAAAAAAAAAAAAAAATATATATATTTAAAGAATATTTTTAATTTTTTTATTTTTAATAAACAAGGTAAATGTTATATAATTGGTATCAGTAAAATGCATAATCTACAATAAAATCTCGTTTACAATTGTGTTACGATGTCTAAAGTTACTGATAAGTCACATGTTTTCTGCCTGGCCTTGCCCGTGTATCATTAACCTCTCTCGTCTGGGCGGTGCAGCAAGTGCAGCAGAAGCCAACTGTTGCTATCTTTAAACTATGCCGTCGAAACATAATTTCAGCCAATCAGCATCGTCAAATCTGATGGTCACAGGGCGCCTATGTCAGCGCCCAATGCAGTCTGTGAGTATCCTTGTATCATATCCAAGGATACAAAAACAGGAAGCTGTCATACACTCTGGAAGCTATCATTAGCAGCGAATATGAAAACTCAGTTTTTGACATAAAAATGGAATTATGGATTATCAATAATTTTTTCAAAGTGACAGACACATTGGATTAACCTATGGATTAACCTTCAGCCGCGTTTTTCTCGTTTTTGATCAGAATAACAGCAAAAGGTGAGCATATCTCCGTGTTTTGCTACCTGAAGCTACGTCGTGTGATGTCTGTATTTGCTTCGTCTGTCGTGAGTTCTAATCGCTCAGTGATGATACTTATATTTCTAGAATCTGTGGAGTCTCAGCTTGTTAGCTAAACTTGTTTGTGCATATCCGATAAGTATATCGATTGATTTATACCTAGAGTGCGTCAGCATTTTTTCGCTCTCGGCTCATTTAGACGCTTCTTGTGAGACATGTGTTTTGTTTCGGTAAAAATGGTTCAGTTAGCTGAGTTTCTTCCCGTTAAATGAGTAGTACACATGAATAGTTTATTACATTTTAAGAAGCCCTGAGACATAGTTTCGTGAGAAAAAAAACGGGGGGGAAAAGCCCCTTAACAGGTTAAATGGGAATTAAATCATTTTAAGTAATTTTGAGTGTTCCCAAAGCCAACGGTGTTCTGCAGTTTGTGTGGGCCTACTGTACTGTTGCCTAGTTTTACCAGGATTAATGTGTACAATATGAGTTCAGTTAAAGGACTGACCCATGTACAATTTTATTGAATAATTGTGTCTGACAGCACTTGAAAATGGCATACAAAAAGCATTGTATCTTTCTCCGTTAGTCTGGATAGTCCACAGAACACTTTGAGTTTTGTGTGTGACTATTTGTTTTAAAATAATAAATAAAATGTTCGAGGTTACGGACACTTTGTTTTACAATTCGTTCCTTAGTGTAGGCAGACATCTCAAAGGAAGATATCTCAGAACTTATCGGGACAGAAACTAAAACCATTTAATAAATGCAGTTTTGAATAATTGTTTTTCCCCCTCCAGGATCTGTACTACCAGTCCTACGCTCAGGTCGGAGTGCTGTTCGCCTCTATCGCCAACTTTAATGACTTCTACATCGAGCTAGACGGCAACAACATGGGCGTTGAGTGCCTTCGGCTGCTCAATGAGATCATCGCTGACTTTGATGAGGTGAGAACATTCTTGATGATGTATCGTAAATCAGTTTTTATGGATATCTTTACCCCATGTTGACCTTTTGAGAATCTGAGGTAAAGCTCTGGTGCAATATGACCTCAATAACATCATTTTTAAAGATGACATTGTGGCCACGACGGTCAGAAACATACTGTGTTTATCAACGCAGCATACCATAATAAGCTATGGTTGCTGGTGGGAAAGTCCTCCAAATTAAGGAATTACTTACAGATGACTTTTGGCCTGCTTTAATCTATAATCAGCATCTTGAAGCATTCAAGGCTCAAACACGCCAAAATATTACATTTTACCAAGACAACCTATGATATATAAGAACTAACACTTTATTCCAATTTGAAAATGGTGGTAATGCTTCCCCCCTGTTTACCTATTTTGTTCCCTCCTTTCAGCTGATGGACAAGGAGTGCTACAGGGATATCGAGAAAATCAAGACTATTGGCAGTACATACATGGCTGCAGTAGGGCTGGTTCCTACAACTGCCTCCATGGTACACTTGTTGTAGCTATATTAAGATTCCGTGTAAACTTTTCTGTGTGTTTGCAGGGAATCAGCGTATTGAAAAAAAAAATCAAGTGCACACGGCCACTTTGAGAGGCCTAGTATATGCAGGTAGCTATTTCCTGTGTCTTGATATTTACAATGCTGTCACGTTTCACCCCACAAATCCTCCGTGAAGGATTACCGGCCTCTGTGGCATCAGACAACTCACGTGTTTCTTAATATGTTTATTATAAGAAGCATATAGTTTGAGTTTGGCGTCTAGGCTCGGGCCTCATCAGTCCACAGATTTACAAAGAACATTGAGTGATGATTAGATAACTATCCCCCGAGCCTACAGGTGGAAGCTGGGGTGGTGGTAGGGCAGGCAAGTAGCAGCAACATGAAACACAGCAGCAGGAACATGAACGTAGCAATAGCAAGTGAACACAGCAGTGGCAGCAGCAGCATAGCGAGGAGGCAGAGGCAGGAAGACCTGGCGGCTTAAATAGAGCGGCATGTTTAGGAGAATGTGTTTGGTTGGTTGTAAGAGGGACGAGGTGCGTCACGTGTTAATGTATCATTGGTGCTCGAGTTGACTGCCTGAACTAGTTTGCAGGCTTCGCCCCATTTTTCGTGCATTTTGCATTCGTAAAAATTCTTTAAATCCTGCAAAGCTGACAAACAAAAGGGCCCTTTCTGCAACTTTTGCAAACTTAACAGTCAGTCACAAAGTTGGTTTCACTTTTGAAAGAAAACCACTGGTGCCTAGATTGCAATGTGTATAATCACATAAAGGAAACACATCTGAAGGATAATATCACTTCCTACCTTGGCTGTTAGCATGCCTGTATGTGCATCAATGTGTCTTTTCCTGATATGTCTGTTTCTGATTCACAGGTGAAGAAGTCCATCACTTCACATTTATGCACAGTTTCAGATTTCGCCATCGAAATGTTTGACGTCCTGGATGCCATCAACTACCAGTCTTACAACGACTTTGTCCTGAGAGTGGGTGAGCGAAAATACACACGCATGCATAAAAACACTGGCCTACATAAACATTGGCGCTGTAGCTGGTGACCTATTGCACTGGGCACCACTGACGCTCAGTGCCAGTAAGTTTAAAGGGAAATGCATCACAGAAAGAGCGAACCCTGCAGGAAGCTCGTCACATCGAGACCTGAAGTTCTGGGTTCCATTGTGTTGGGTATCCTGTGGGGAGCCTGCGGCAGGAGCGCTTGTTTAATCCCAGCGTAGTCTGGTGTACACAGTGCCATCCTGTCTGCAGACTGCGGGGCTCAATGTGTGTGTGTGCTTGGCTGAACCCCAATTGCAGAAACGCAACATTTGGTCATTTGCGTAATGCTGGATTTCGAGGAAGTGCACAAAAACAAAGATTGGCCTAGTTTCAATTCAGCAAGTGTCATGTTGCTTTCCAATATCTAAAACCTGCAGAACTGTGACTGTAAAGATGAAGCAACAACATTGATTTTGCATGGACATCTATGATGTAATTTATTTTGCATTACTCAAATTGTTTTGAGTATAGATGCTTGCTTCGATAAAAACAATAACAACAAGAAAAAAAAAAATCTGTCTCACACTGGATAATTTTTCTGGATCTGCAGCGATCACTTTGTCACAGATGTTAAACTGTACACATATGTGTTATTTAGCATTCAACAGCCTTATCCCCTTTAAATTGCATTCTCAGACAATGTTGATGCATTTAGTTTGGATGGATGAGTGGGTGAAACATGTGACTTTCACCCAGGAGACCAGCGTTTGTGTCTCATCTGATATCCTAAAATCAGTGTTGACTTCCATTATATTCAATATATAAACAAATAAAAATCAGCCTAAACCTGTGCATTCATTTATTAAACACTTTAAGATGTGTTTTTCACCCCCCTCATTTTTTTGTCCAGGTATCAATGTGGGTCCAGTGGTGGCAGGAGTAATTGGAGCCAGAAGACCTCAGTATGACATCTGGGGAAACACAGTGAACGTAGCCAGCAGGATGGACAGCACTGGGGTACAAGGAAAGATACAGGTACACTGTGGTCCTCTAATATCAATTAATATTACCATCAAAAAGGCTCAAGACTACAGTGGCCCTGAAGTGCAAGACACCACAGCATTTCACAAAACACAACAGCATTTCACAAAACACAACAGCATTTCAGAAAACACCACAGCATTTCAGAAAGCACTACAGCATTTCAGAAAACACTACAGAATTTCACAAAACGCCACAGCATTTCACAAAACACAACAGCATTTCACAAAACGCCACAGCATTTCACAAAACGCCACAGCATTTCACAAAACGCTGCAGCATTTCAGAAAACACCACAGCATTTCACATTAGACGGAATGGGTATTCCTTAGGGAGAACACTTCTTGTTTGTGATTGGACAGAGCCAGCCAGAGAAGCACTGCTGTGACTGGTTGTTTTTGCTGCCAGTCAAGAAATGACGCTTCGTGATTGGCCCAACACATCAGCCATTAGCTGTTAGCACACACTCAGAGCTCACAGCTCCTCATATCTGTTCAGAAACTGGACAAAAGTTAAACATATACAAAACACAGACTGTCTATGTCATGGCGAATACAGTTGCTGCTTTATTTATGTCTGTATGACGTTGTTGTTAGTGTGGACGGAGCAGCTACAGGTTAGTTTAGCCTGATCGATCGCCCCCGCCCCCTCTCCAGCGTCTTGTTTGAATGACAGGAGTAAACACAGAATTAATGCTTTATTAATTCATGGTTTTTAAGGGGCTTATTTCCATGTAAATACTATGGTAGACTACCCAATATTCGCATCGCTCTAATCCAGGGGTGGCCAACCAGTCAGAGGTTAAGAGCCACATTTTTTTCTACATTACTGCAAAGAGCCACATCAAACACACAGTCACTGATACCCCTTGTTTCAGTTTTTTGTTTTCTGGAGACAAGATTTCAACCACGTCACTGATGCATTTTTGTGGCATTGGGATATATATTTTTTAAATCCTCTGGAGCAGAAAGAGGAGCTGTGGATTATTGTTATTGATTAATGCATCAGTGTTTCTTAGGGTCAAAAACACTAAACTCACAACTTAAAATGAAAGCGTTTAGTTCATTTAATAAAAGAGCACATGTTCAATGTGAAAAGTGACAGTAGTTATAGATTATTTGCAATTTGGTGCTATATATATATTAAAAAAATTATATATATTTTTTTTTTAAACACCTTGAATTTCAGGGGGGGCCGCAGGGCTCCGTTGGCGGAGCGCAGCGCCCCTCCAAGACAATGGTAGGGGAAACACTGGATAGTGTTTAATCAACGATAGGTTTTCCCCCCCTCAAAGACGATTGGTTCTCTGCATCGCAGGTATTATTGTGATTGGCTCTTGGGCCACATCAAAATTAGACGCGCTGTCATCCTCTCATGCTGACGCCACACATACACACGTAGGGAGAGCCGGGACAAAAGTAACACGGGACGAAAGTAACGGAGTGATTTTATCCGAGCCCAAACAACTTTGACCGGCCAAATTACGTCAGAAGGATCAGCATTCAATACTTAACAGACCTACTAAATATCAGGTTTAACTGTCAAGAGTAGTGTTGTCACGATAGCAACATTTTGGTTTCGATACCGATACCAAGTCAAGAATTGCGATTCCGATTCTTTTTCGATACTTTTCTTAAAAAAAGGGAAACAGTCTTAAATGTAATTATTGTGCTTTATTTTACACCAGAACCATAACACAAACTTTTAAACAATGAGAATAATAAATAAAAATAAATTACAAGAATTCCTATTAAATAAAATTAATACATTTCTTACAGACAGGCCTCGTGGTGTCCGTAGGCTTGCCCTCACTTTCAGAGATATAGCTAAAATACATCAAATTTCGCTTCTGGCGTCTTTTTTGTCAACAAGCCGAGGCGCAGCGGCAGTTGCACTCCCACTTGCAGCCATGCTTCTCGTTTTCTCACATGCTCTGGCAGCTAGCGCGTGCACGAGAGAGGGGAGGGACTTAGAGCGTGCTGGAGAGGGGAGGGACTCCAGGCACGGCTGCAGTGCAGGGATTGGAAGCAGAGCGCTGAACACACACGGCTCTTATTAAAACGGCGCTTTCTCACCGGAGTACTTTCCCTCGTCATTCTTAAATTACCGATACTAATGAAACGGAGGAATCGTAGAGTTTTTAACGGCAGGGTATCGCGGTATACCTTTCAAGTATCGGTACACCGTGCAACACTAGTCAGGAGTCAGTGTCTCTCCCCCAAACTCACACATATAAAATTCGATATGAACTGAAGAGCCGCATGAAACTAGGCAAAGAGCCGCATGCGGCTCGAGAGCCGCGGGTTGGCCACCCCTGCTCTAATCGCTCGAGTTTTACCACGGCTGTCAGCTGTGTTTGCTCCTGTCATTCAAACAAGACGCGCTGGAGAGTGGGCAGGGCGTATCTCCATGTAAATCCTATGGGAGATACCAACTACAACAAAATGAACATATTTCACCGTGATTTAATTGTAATATACGCTTCAAAGTGATGCCG
Source organism: Notothenia rossii (assembly GCF_949606895.1). NCBI lineage: Eukaryota > Metazoa > Chordata > Actinopteri > Perciformes > Nototheniidae > Notothenia > Notothenia rossii. The sequence continues at coordinate 69,453,514 of NC_136912.1, forward strand.
AAGTAACTACATACTGATAACGGTTAGTAAAAACCATGAATTAACGCTTTGACAAGTCTGCAGACAAGACGGCAGGCGAAAAGCTTTTAAAATGCGTGTTTTCTGAATGGAATCGGATCCATCAGGCTAAACTAACCTGTAGCTGCTCCGTCCACACTCAACGTCATACAGACATAAATAAAGCAGCAACTGTATTCGCCATGACATAGACAGTCTGTGGTTTGTACATGTTTAACTTTTGTCCAGCTTCTGAACAGATATGAGGAGCTGTGAGCTCTGAGTGTGTGCTAACGGCTGATGTGTTGGGTTGGGACCATAGACTGTATAGAGTGGCGAAGTCCCTCCCCTTCCGGTGGACCTCCATGGGACCTTATATCGGAAAAATTATGTATTGAAGTCAATGGGGAGAGAAAGATTATCTTTTGATCCCGTTTGAATTGTGCCACGAATTACACATATGATGTTTGTCAATTTAAAATATAATTTTGCAAGTCAAATTTTTTTAAATGTGTCGTAAAACTGTGAAGTTACACATTTCTTTGTGTGAAGCGCTCAATGAACTACAACTCTGGTCTTGCACACGTCACCAACACCAAGATGGCCGTCACGTTGGTATATTTCACCTCTTTCTTTCAGAATGAGGCGAAAAGTATTAAAAGAGGTGAAAATCACTACAAGTCTGGGCATGTTGAGAGCTGTACACACGAAAAAGGGGAGTTAGTCGGTTCCGTAAGAGCCAGCATGCGGGACCGGCTTTACAAGGTTTCGGTGAGTAACACGAGTGTAATGTGTAACGTTAATGTCAGCTAGCTAACATTAGCTAACAAGGTACACTCACGTGTTTTGTTTTAGTTGAGAACAAGCAAGAGGTACTATTACTGGTATGATAACAACCTGGTACAAAGCACAAAGGCATCTTGTTAAATTAAGTAAGTACAGTAAGTAAATGTATTTTTAGCTATCTGGAGGGAATACATCTGTTATGACAGCACTTACGTGACTCTGGGATTTGTAGTCTTTCTAGTTGCGTATTTTTCATAGTCTTATATTTCAACAGTTTTAAGACAAACTTTGAATTTTTTGACATGGAAATTATTTTTTAAGATTGACAAACAACATATGTGTAATTCATGGCACAATTCAAACGGGATCAAAAGATAAGTTTTCTCTCTCCATTGACTTCAATGTATTATTTTTTCGGAATAAGGTCCCATGATGCGGAAGTAAGTGGGCGTGACTTTGCTACTCTATTTTTGGGACATATTGCGTTGTCGGGCGTTGACCAATCACGAAGCGTCATTTCTTGACTGGCAGCAAAAACAACCAATCACAGCAGTGCTTCTCTGGCTGGCTCTGTCCAATCATAAACAAGAAGCGTTCTCCCTAAAGGAATACCCTTTCCGTCCAATGTGAAATGCTATGGCGTTTTGTGAAATGCTGTGGTGTTTTCTGAAATGCTGTAGTGTTTTCTGAAATGCTGTGGTGTCTTGCTCTTCAGGGCCACCGTACAAGACAGACCTGGACAAAAAGGAAGGCATTAAAAACCGAAGGACAGAAAAAACTACAATTTGTGTCTGTAGGAAAATGTGAGTTTAGTTTTTATAAGCAACAATTTATTGTCCAAAGAACTCTCTGTAGCTTTCTGAAGTCTGGTTATTCAAGGGGAAGTAACCATGTTTGGTATCAATGTCTCACACCATATCTGGCACCCTGTGCCACAGTCTGGTACACCACAGAAGTGCTGAGTGGGTAGATACCTGTCTATGGTAGATACACTGTTATTTATTGAGAAATAGTACCAACGCCTAACTGTTTGTACAGGTTAACGATGACACTTTGGGAATAGCCGGGCTAGCTGTTTACACGTTTCCAGTCTTTATGCTAAGCTAAGATAAGTTAACCACTCCTAGATGTACACATTAAGTAAACAGATGCAAATGTTATCAATCTCCCTATCTTTTAGTCATAAATAACGTTTTTTTATTCTTAAATATCCAGTCCTTTGGGGTGCTTTTCGGTGAAAGCATTACAGCGTATTTGAGATCTTCTTTTCTGAGACGCCTCCTTTTTCAATGTCCCCTCTCCAGGTGACAGAAGAAGTCCATCGTATCATCACGGACCACTACGACTTTGTCTGCCGGGGCCAGGTCAGTGTGAAGGGCAAAGGTCAGATGCTCACATACTTCCTGGAGGGGCGCAGGCATGGCAGCAAGCCATCTCAAACCAACGCTGAGCGCCGATCCGGCGCGCTCAACCCGGGCAGCGTGTGCACCAGGCTAAGCCCCGCCCCCACCGTCACCACCTACGCCACCACCAGGAACCCGAGCCCCGGCATGGCCAAACCAACCACCTCCACCAGCATCACAAGGTACCTGCCCTCTGTCCCCACGGCAACGCTGTGATGGATGCTGTCTCCATGGTGATGGTGGAAATACAGAAAAAAAGAGTGGAGGTGGGGAAAAGGGCGAGATAGAATGGAGAGTTTATTAAAAGGAGGAATAACACCAGTTGACCTCAACTCTTCTTCTACTGTCTGTGGGAGGCAACTCATACTCTGACCATCCAATGGGAGGCCTGGATTGCGTTTAGGACTGGAGTCTCGATCAGACTCTCTCTCACTCACTCACTCGAGCCCTGTTTGTTGTCTCACGCCGTGGAGTGTCGTGAACAGGATCCAGGAAGCTTTTTGCCACGTTGCTTTGTGACCAATCAAAGGCCAAGGGTGTCTCCACGATTTCTGAGTCAACTCCCAGAACTGTTTCCACAACTTTAACAATCTAAATAAGCATCAAAATAAAAACAATTGCACAACTGTTAGTGTAGCACGTAAGCCTCTCGCAACGACAAGCACACATTCAAATTCCTTTAACAACTTTAGCTGATCCTTTTCTCTCAGTATCAAACCAAATCAGTGCTGTTGCCTTAGCAAGCACTCCTCACAAAGATTTTCTTGCCATCTTTTCGTTGCCTTTTCGATTGATTTATTGGAAACCAACTCTGATGACTTAATTACAGGGGCATTGTAGTCCAAGAGATATATGTTTTTAAAGTGGATGAAGCCAAATGTATAATTGTAAATGGCAGTTGATAAAGGTATAAACTCGCCAAAATACGACAGGGCATTGCCTTCAATCATTTCCTGGACGTTTGTGCCCCCCCACCTGAACCCTCGGACGGCACATGAGGTAAACTCTTGATTCCCTGAGCCGAGCCGCTCATGGTCTTTAAGTGCATGATACCACTGATGCACCTCAGTCCCGTTTTCTGTCTGTTTCCCTGTGATGCTTGACTTCCAGATTCTTCCTCGTCAAAGTGTAGCAATAAAAGCGGTTTGTCTCCTCTCTCAGCCCCTTGCATGTAGCCAGCTGGATCCTAGTTTGACCTAATAGTGTATGTAGCCAATAGAGTGTGCATAGCTAGCCACACCAGTGTGTATCTCCGTGGAGTTGAAGCATGACTTAGAAAAAAACTTTTTTTTTTGTATTGTCCAAGTGGGATTCCTTCCTCAAGGGATTCTATTTAAAAAAAGAAAAACGTTTTTTCTGCGTGCTTGGTATTAAGAAATATTTTCTATTGTTTAAAAAATCCTGTTATAGTATTTTTTATGAACTAAAAAGCTGCTTTGGTCGAGAGAAGAAAACTGCTGTTTATGGGGAGACACCCAAACCTCCGTGTCTGTCCTCCTCATACAAATCCAGATGATTTATTTTATGGAATAGCATGCAACTCACAGTACGGCTTACCATAGCCATTAACTATCCTTTAATCTGTTCTAGCATGCACTGCCTGCCAGCCTGTGGCTCTTACATGCATGCTTTGATGGAACATTCATACAGGCCGAGCAGCGGACACAGTGACTCTGTTTAATGTAGTCCTCATGCATGCGCTAACGGTAGCCGTCCTCTTGAATGTAAGGTGCTTTTTTTGACCCGTGTCTTCTTCATGAACTTAGTGTGCGGAACCTTCTTCAAGGACTTTTTCAGGGCGGTTTGACATCAGGACGGGGGTCCCTCCTCCTCCTCCTCCTCCTCCTCCTCCTCCTCCCCCTCCTCCTCCTCCCCGCTCCTGCTGTAGTCAACAGGTAGCTGGTTTTCAAATGTGCCAACCTATTTTCATAAACATATCAAAGTTTTTTGGTGTTGAGCTGTAGCACAACTGAATGTGTGGCTACGGATATTGTCGATTTGCTTCTGTTGAACGCCTGTATTTTTACAGCTGTTCTTGAGCAGTTTTGTAACTCAAATGATAGAAAGAGTCGATTTTTGGGGGGATTTATTCAACACCGTAACCTGAACTGAAATGATGTTGTTGTACTATTTATCATATTTTAAATAGATTTACTATATAGTAGCTTAAATGCTTATTTTGAGTTTTTAAAGAGGTTAAAAATGAGGATTTTTATACACTTGCTTTACAAAGTTGATGGAAAGGAGTTGTGTACAATATTTTTCCTGTAAATTGGATATTTTCATACTGTATGATACGGGTTTCAATTGTTATATGTAGGTATTACTTGTTATTATTGTACATTGTAGAGTCTTTTTCAGAGATATACTATGAATGACCCGATATTTGTCAAGTTATTTTGTTGAAGATGTATTTATTGAGATGTTTTATGTGAATGTAAATTTTGTTAAAGATGATATTTTATACTAAGTGTTTGCACTGCGATGATATTGACGTATTATGATTACAAAAATAAATCCAGCGGGGGATGTGTCTCCTTGAGTAAAAATCCCTGTTTCTATGCTTGTTATCACACACACACACACACACACACACACACACACACACACACACACACACACACACACACACACACACACACACACACACAATGCATACTGCATACCGAGAGGCCATCAAACTTGGTTATGTAGTTACATAACGGTGAAAAACAGAGGGGCTGATGTAAGTTTGGAGCAACACCGGGGTCAATGTCAATTTGTTGTTGGAGAAGCCTCCTGCTGGTGTTGTGAACATGTCTGCTAACAGAAAAACTAGACAGCATGAAGGGTGTGTGTGTGTGTGTGTGTGTGTGTGTGTGTGTGTGTGTGTGTGTGTGTGTGTGTGTGTGTGTGTGTGTGTGTGTGTGTGTGTGTGTGTGAGAGAGCAGATACTGTACGACACATGTAGATAAAAAGACTACCACTTCTGCTGGTCAGTGCTAGTAAAGGTTGAGTTTGGGAAAATGTGTTTATTTTGAGTAATTCAACTTGAATTAATCATTTGGTTAATATAATTTAGGTTAATGGCACAATTCAAAGCAATGTTATTGTTTTTCACAAAAAATAACCAAAATGTTACCAAAATAGGGGGGGGGGGGGAATGTAATAAATAGCTAGCTACAATACAGTGAACAAGATAAAAGTGACATGGTACAAAAATGCAAGTTTATAAAAATGTGTTTTTTGGAAGAGATTTAAGAAAATTCCTTTGAGAACGCATTTCACCAATTTAGTGTACAAAATATGAGAAAGGTGTTTTTTTTGTAAAATCAACTTTTCTAAAGACCCAAGTTGATGTACTCAAGTTTGACGTAAAATGTCATAAAACAAAACTAAAACACCAGCTGTTGGACATTTGCTTGCTTGACAAAATAAATACACATTCCCACGCACCTCACAAATGAACGTTTATGGTCTCTACTCCACTATAAATTAAAGTTTTAAAAGTTTAAGCAAAGCTTGACCAAACAACATCAGATTATTAAGAGTCCAACAGTCAGTAGAGTTTATGACGGACCGTTACAGCACCAAAACAGATTTCCAGTTAAGTAGGTCAACTAGCCTTTTTTCCTATCAAACAATTTGACATTAAACAGTAGAAAAAGCACAGGTGCAATCAGTTACGTTAATCATGGCTGCGGTTGGCTCATCAGAATGTAATAAATCATACCTGTTGATTTCCTGCTCTTAACCCCGGTTAATTAAGGTCGCCCGTCACATAGAATAAAATAGAATAGAATAGAACCGGAGGGATGAAACCCTCTTTAATGGTCACACATGCAGAGCACACAGCAACATTTGGCCTCTGCATTTAACCCATCCTAGTACCAGGAGTACTAGGAGCAGTGGACATCAGTGTAAGTGCCTGAGTGTGTGAGAGGAACAGCACATTGTGACATTTCAAACTGGTTAGAGACATTTGAGTTAACAGTATTTTTGCTTTATAATGTTTGGTTTGCAAAAGGTTTTACAGTCATCACTATTTAAACTTTCTCAAGCAATGTGGGTTATTCCCTTGAGCAAAGCCTGAAGAGCATAAATTGCTCAAAACTTTAAACAGAAAACGCTTGCAACAGTCTTCAAACATCATGTATGCAAATGGAGAGTTGGAATCAAATACAATTTCAAATGGTCACACGTGCCCACACTATTTCCCTTTAATCACAGTAGTGGGTAGCTAATAAATCAGCCGAGTTCCTGCAGACTGAGCTACTATCATACTGTAAACTTCAAAGACCTAAGGGTGGAAATAAGAACTAAGCTAGTAACTGCCTGATTCAGCCCTTTGGATAGTCATAAAAGGCATAGATTCATTTTAATGCAGAACTACCTTAAACTTTTCTTCCGGGGGCAACTCCTCTGGTTGTTAAAAGATTGTACAAAAACAAGTCCTTGGTTTTAAATCACTTTAACTTAGATATGGCATCTGGGAATGAGAACCTCCGGGTGCGTAGCTTGAGGCCATTGAGCCCAAAAATACTTTTTTTCATGGACTTACTTTGGGAACACTTGCAATGTTTAAGGGCAAGTACAATTTATGGACCAATGACTACGTGACTGTAGCCAATTCCTTCCAAAACAACTTCTGATCTGTTATGCTCAGGTTAATTTAGTTAAAAGGAACAATGACTGTTGATTAAAAAACAGGAACAAAAGCTGAACCTTCTGGTAAAAACAGGTCATTATTTTTATTTCTCTGATTAGTCTTTTTATATGCACTGGAGGAGTCAGGAGTGTGAGAAATGTGTCAGTATCTCAGTGTGTTATACATATTTCGGTCTCACTTCACCCCCAACAAATGAATCTAACAAACAAACGGGTTTTTTAAAAGGAAAAAGAAAGCAAAACAAACGTGAAGTCTTATCATTGTGTCTGTTTTGTGTCTCGCTGAGTGCGAAGGGATGTTTCAAGTCCTGTAGCAGGAAGAATCGACTTCCAATCAGTGATGTTAAACTGTTTGTGTGGTTGTTTGCTGCTGGTGTGTGTATAGCAAAGCAGCTGGAAGTGCTGTGGCATGTGGAGCATCCTGATTGACAGGTTGTCATGGCAACACAACAAGATCTTGCCCTGACACGAAACCACGGGGTTGTGTTTTTCAACCTATGTTTTCAACAAGTAAATGATAAACCAGTCGGCCTCCTTCATGTTCATCTAATAGCTTTGTGATTCATGCTGCACATGTTGTGTGCAATCACTTCAGAGGATGTCCATTTACAGCCTGTGTGTGTGTGTGTGTGTGTGTGTGTGTGTGTGTGTGTGTGTGTGTTTACCACCTGCTGGATTTTACGATATAATCAAACACGCCCGGTCCAGAAGTGACAACGTAAACACTCACACACACTAGATAAGCGAGCGGAAGGGGGCCTGTTCAGGCCTTGTTTTTAGCTGTGTTGCAGCCCATCAGCAGCTTGAGTCAGGGGCTGACGAGTGGAGTTTGGGGTAGTGACGCAGCCAATTGACCGGGGGGTTAGCAATAGTATTTCTGCCCCCGCTCCTCCCACGCACTGCTTACCCAATGATCCTGTGTGTCATAACATCCCTTACTGTAAACCCTACTGGAATTTGGACACTTGAGCGTAGGAGGAAAAACACAACCCCACTGCGTAAGTGTGTGTTCATTTGTCAGTTGCACGCCTGTCTGTTGTTCTCTGTTTGTATTCATGTTTAAGTGCATTTTTGTTTGTGAGTGAGGCCAAAGAAGTGGTAAACTTTCAGCTGAACATCAAACACGTGTTAAGTCTGCAGCATAAAGTTGAGAGCAAACATGACTCTCTCATGGTGAAAATAAAGAAGCCCTGCTCTCCTGGTCCCCGAACTGGTTGTCAAAGCATACCTGCCACTCAAAATAAGCTTTTTGGTACCAAACCAGAAAATCTTTATGAAATTGAAAAGTTGTAACGGCTATATCAATTAATAATTTTGATTGGTTACTGTAGCTCTCATTTTTATTCTATTCAAAATTCAAACTTCCATTCAAACATGCATCAATGTTAAATATTCAATATGTGAGAACACCATTCTGTGCACGATTTGAAAAATATATCGTATGTCTGACCTACTGCATGCCCTATTATTCATACTCGGCTTTATGTTGGTGTCTTCACTACATGAATGAATCATGGCAAAAGGAATGTATTTTTTTGACTGTAAAATACAGCAGAGACTTGTGTCTTTCAATCGTTAGTGGAGGCACCATAAATGAACAGAAACGTGTTTGTTCTGACTGGTTTGTTAACATTTTTAGACAGTGACACCTTAAGTCTTTCACAAACACTCTTGAAACAAAATTACTTTCAAAATCAAGTCAAAAGCATCTGCCAAATGAATCCAGTTTAAAGTTAGAAGACAATAAAAAATAATACCTTTTTGGGTTGACAAATTCACAGTTGTGTTAAAATCCTTCCACATTGTGTAATAATACCAGCTACTTTCAACCTAATGATTCACTAATGATTAACGTCCAGCGCTATAGGGTGTGTTAGACAATAGTCACTCAGCTTGAGGACGTGCTCTGGCTCAAACAGGACCCTTCATAATTTGAGTGTTTAAGACAGGGGTGGGGAACCTGCGGCCCCCGGGCCGTATACGGCCCGCGAGACCATTTGGTAAGGCCCTCGAGGTAATTTATAAACACACGCAAAAAAGAAAAAAATTAAAGAAATCTAGACCGCAAAAAAATTAAACAAGCGAGTGCCTGTTTTTCCTGGCCAAGGTCAGGGTCCTTGAACACAACACGAGCCTAACGTGTCATCACGTGGTATATGTCTCGTCTGACAGGGGTGTATTTCTGACGGAAAGCACCATAACGCCGCTCCGGCACTTCCAAAAATGTCAGTACCCATAAGGAGCCGTACACATGCCGCAGTTTCTGCGTGGCTGTGTCTTTAGTTGAAAGCCCAGTGGCGATCTGTTCTTCTGTCATACTGATCATACAGTCAATAACTTTGTTGTTATTAGCATCTGGTTAGCTAGCTATGCTAACGAATATAAGAAGCTTTTTCTCCAACCAGTGAGGTAAAGGCACATCTTTATATGATCATTATAGTTATTATAAAAAAACAAGAGAATAAGTTAAACAGGTATAAAATACTATATGACAGTAAAAAACTTGTTATTAATAAACAAGAATATAGTTTGAAAGGGGAGTGATTTGTAAAATATCCATAAAGAAAAAGAAATCTGCTTCCAGTTCTGTTTCATCTGGGTGTTGAGAGATGTATCCATTGAGCTCCTAATTTTGCTCTCAAAGTGCACCAGATTGATGCTTTTAACTTCAACATTTAAAAAATAATCTTCCCGGGGGAGCATCCTCCCAGACCCCCCTAAAGGAGGTTAGGTCCCCCCCCCACACACACACACTTAAATCATGTCCACATGGATAGGAAACTAAATACATTTGCATCTTGTGTCCAAATCTTTCTGTTTTGGTGGTCATGCCACAACCGTGCACGTGAATGCATGCACGAGTCATGGTAAGATATCTGGATTGAGAGGTTGCTTTTTCTTTGCACAGCATGAAAGAAAGGCCAAATGAATGGGCTGTGATTTTAGTATTTTTAAGAAGAGGTCAATCATTTGTACGGCCCTCGGAGGATGTTGGAAAAATGTAAATGGCCCTTGAGAGGAAAAAGGTTCCCCACCCCTGGTTTAAGACATTAGCTAAGGCTGCTAAGCTAACAAGGTCTAATTGACTATTGATTATGAGACCACTGTGGTGACACGTTATGATACATAATTCACCATTTATGATTGTGATTGTGTTGAGACCCGGACCCGTTAGTGAGGGTACCGGGGTTTGAGGTCATTCATGCTAGCTTCTCATGCAGAGCAGCACATGTATTTACCTGTTGTTGACTAATGGCTAATAAAGTGTGGGAGTCCATTCTAAATACACCGCCTCTGACTCCCGTTCATCGGCTCTACACCACCGTGGTTTCTCCAGATAACGGCACTATACAAAAAAAAAAGGATTTACATAGGTGTTTTTTACTATTTAAGTAACATACCACTATTCTTGTCCCAAGAAAAGAAGCCATATTTATGTTATAGGGTTTATTAAGATTTAGTACCGCAAACAATCTTTGCAAGCTAGCTAACAGCAGCAACCGTCACTTCCCGTGAGGGCCAACCCAGTCTCACGGCATTTCGTGTTATAGTCACGATATTTCATCTATTGATTCGTGTTCACCAACCCGATTTCCCCCTTTTTTTGTGTCACACAGAACGATTTTAAAAGCAATGTATTTCAATTGGTAGTATGTTTTGTGCCTGCAGCACGTCTTTTTGTCCGTTCGGGTCTTGGAAGACCGGAAGCTGTGGGGTTCATAAAAACATGTTCTTACTCAATATCAAGCCACGATTATTGTTTTTATTTTAAATCGTATAATGTCTGACTTTTTTTGTCGTCTGTGAGGAAAATAAATGGGGCTCAGAGCCTCAGAATACTGAAATATATTACACAGTAACGCGTTACTGTAACGCAACTACTAGTAACTAATAGCGTTACTAGTTACCTATTCCCATTAAATGACGCCGTTATAGTTACTGTGATTTAAATGGCTGCGTTACTGTGTTACATTATGTGATGGAACTGAACCGAATCTCTCTGCGGATGTAATTTACAGGCGAATACAGTGATGTCCTCTCACAGCAGCATGGAAAAGTGAAAGTGACCTGAGAGGAGTGATGATTGGTTAACGCGGGGTAACATTTCAGGGTAAGCCAATCAGAGACAGAGTTGGGCAGGTCTTGCCTTATGAGGAAAATACACACACGAACACTTGCTAATGCTAACACACACACACACACAGACACACACACACACACACACACACACACACACACACACACACACACACACACACACACACACACACACACACACACACACACACAGACACACACGGCAACGCTCACCACCAGCACACACACACACAATGGCAGATGCAAGTATCAGCGAGAGCAGCAGCGCATTTGCAACTTGGAAATATAACCACTATTTTCAATTTGTGGGGATAAAGGACGCAAAAAATATTACGGTAAAATGTAAACTGTGTGCAAGACAGAAAGCATTGTCCACATCGAATAACAGCAATGCCAATCTCCTGAAGCACCTAAGTAATGTGGCTATAAAACTAGTCGCCAAAGACCCCACCGTCTCAACCAATGTCTAAACCTCTATGGTCTAAACATATCTTTTTTGTTTTATTGTTCCACTACATTTCATAATGATAATTGCTACAATGATGGGGAGTTGTATTTTCTCTCACTGTGCTACAGAACAACACAAAAACTTGTATTTGTATTGTTATTATTTTTTAAAGTAAAGTAAAGTAACGTGTTATTAGTTACTTTTACAATTTAGTAACTAATAAAGTAACTCGTTACTTTTTGACGGCAGTAACTATAACTATTACTAGTTAATTTTTAAAAGTAACTTGCCCAACACTGCCAATAACACACAATTATCCTTGTTTTTATTTATTTGTTTAATTCCATAATCTCTGGCTTTTTTGGCGTCCGTCAGGAACTGAGGCTGAAGTCGAATAGTCCATTTAGCTTATGAACCTTCCTAACGGAGTGAAATGACCCGGAAGTCCCTCAGTGGCAGCCATGATAAGTGCCATTCGAATTCTCTACAATGATAGGAAAGGAGGTTTCAAACTTCCTTTATAACCTCCTTTAGCTTAGGAACCACTGGACCTCCCTTACCGAAAGGAGAGGAGAAAATGCTGCCCCACAATGTCTTGCAGCCGCAGCATTTGCCGTCACACAACAGTCGGCCGTTCACGGAAACAAACGATTATGACGGAGAAGTTATATCATGAAAGTTACGGTGCTTATTAAGCATTTTAAAACGTATGTGGTAAGTTGCCAAAATGCTTCGATTTAAACGTTCATCAGTATTATAATCAAAAAGAGAAATATGAACATTAGTTTTTACTGAAATTGTCAAATAAAGTCAACATTTCACTGAGCTGTGTGGAGTTTGTTCAACTTTTGAAAGATGTTTGAATGGTGATACACAGTGATAGATGTTAAGGACTAACGTTTATAATAAATACATTTGTATTGATTTTAAGATATTTTCATACAATCATACGTATTGGGATCATTTGTATTAATGTGGACCGGAGGGAGAGGGTGACGAGCATAAATTTCACTTTCCTTTTTTATTTCAATTACAACTTTGGTCATGAAGAATATGTTTCCACGTTCATAAAGCATAAAACAACAGCATCAGAGCACGGTGCAGAGTCTCTAGATGAGTTTACATTAGTCCCTCGTTCTTATTAAACATCCATGTAGTCCGTTGTATAGAACATTGTAGTTTCCATAGTTTCACCACAGCAGAAGACGCACACAATGACGTCCGCTGGCGCATCATAAACACATCGGATAGTGAAAGTGCATTCGGATTCTCTAAAGTACCGCAGTCTCTTCTCCTAAGTCCTTTTGAATTCTCCTATCCACTATCCCTTAACCCCGTGACGTTTCACTCAGAGGTCAAGGAATAGGAGATAGGGTTAGAACTTAGGAGCTGATTTTTAAACTATCCGACCGCAACCTGAATTTCAAAATAAAAATAACCAGAAAACAGACGTAGGCCTATAAGGGACATTTCGAGCATCATTGCGATACACAGCCACTGAACTGATTGCCCAAGATCCTCAGCTATGGTTTAAGCTCTCTGATTGCTATGATATGGGATATGGTGTTAATGCCATTGTCACTGTCACTAACCGATCCGTCACCCTGCCCGATCTGTACTGCGCATGTGCGAGATGGTCCGCCATATTGGACAACTCCGTACGGCAACCCAAGTAGGACACTTGACACAGTGGCTTTTGGCAAAGCTCAAAAATAAAACGAGAGAAATTAGTTATTGTTATTACAACGTGACTTCACTATTATTTAACAACTCTTTTTATTGGGCTCTTTTATTTGGGGTTAAGTACATTGTCAGAATAAGTTAGAAATGAATTTAAACTTCTGTTAGACAGCTATCATACTGAATAAATATTTACTGTGAATGTATGCAAAAATGTATGGCATATGGCTGTCTAACTCATTTCTGTCTCGTTTTATTTTTGAGCTTTGCCAAAAGCCACTGTGTCAAGTGTCCTACTTGGGTTGCCGTCCGGAGTTCTCCAATATGGCGGACCATCTCGTACATGCGCAGTACAGATCGGGCAGGGAGACGGATCTTATTATTACTAGGGGTGCACCGAATGGGAAATTCTTGGCCGAAACCGATACCGAAAATAGGAAACAGTTGGCCGAAAACCGAATGCCGAAAGGCCGAAAATGATTAATAGAAATATATATATATATATGTATATATAGAAATATACATATATATATATATATAGAAATATATATATAGAAATATATATATATATATATATGTAATGTATACATTTTTTACCAATGTTGTTCAGCTACCTGATTATGGAAAAATACATGATTATGGCAAAACTTAACTTAAATAATAATCACTATTATGGGTCCATAAAACATTTATTCAGCACTTTTGAATGCATACAGTACATTAATTCCAAGTCAAGTGCATTTTCTTTTCTCTGTAGGATAACTACAACAAAGTGCATTCAGAACAAAGCCAAGGTGCTTTAAAACTGCATAAACATCTAGGCCAGTAGGCCTACAACAAAATAGTGTAAATAAAGACTGTAACAGCCAGGCCTTCAACAACAACAAATGCACCTATAACTTTGGTAACCTAACGTGTTGTTGTAATGACGTAATCAAAACGCGGCGACAAGCACAGCGCGCCACCATGCTCGCGGCTGGCTCACAGCCAACATGTCTGCCGCTTGGAGATATTTAAAAATATCAGAGAGAGAGGCGCGGATTGCGATTTTTAAAACGTGTTCAGCTGACATTTCTCGAGGGCGTGTAACTGCAAAGACTTTCACCACTTGGGGATTACTCCACCACTTGAAATCAAAACACTCGGACAAATATGCGGAGTATGATCAACGTAACCCTGTTCTCTGACATTCGGTGATATTTTTTTTACGTTCTTATTATACATCCATGGTACGGATCGGGTAGTGACCAACTACTGTGAATGTATGCAAAAATGTATGGCATATAGCCAGTGTTGGGCAAGTTACTTCCAAAATGTAATATATTACATATTACTTATTACTCTCTTTTGAAAGTAATAAGTTACATTACAATATTACTGTCTCTGAAATGTAATGAGTTACACTACTTTAGTTACTTTTTAGTTACTTTCACCAAAATAACCGCAAAAGAATAGCTAGGTATTTTAAATGCTAAAATGTAGTTTAGTGCAGCTCATTATGCATCCAGTGAAGGGCAATGTGGTATAGCATAACAACTGTGTAGGCCCTTAAGGCTACTAACAACTTGTATTACACGGCTTAGTTGAATACTCCATTCTGATTGTAAATTCTTAACATGTGACACGTTGTTAATACAGCAGTACAGACCGCTGTCAAGGACTATAATGAAGGTTAACATATTGTAAATCAAGGCAAATATTATTTAAACAATGCTCATGGTTTGAAATGGCAAACATTGAAAGGCAAAAGTATTATTAAAACCATGTAGCCTACTACATCATCACCTTGGTCCCATCATATACGCTGGGAAGAGAATATTTACTGTGCTTGAAAACTGGTATCACATCATCATGTGAGGTTGACTTTGTGACCTGGAGAACATTTCAGCTGCAACATCAGCTCGTTGATAATAAGCTTAGGATATGAGATATTTTTGTAGCCATTCGTGGTGAAGGCATCTGTGCTATTGTATGCATTATTTTTGACCCAACATTTCTACAGGCATGTCAGAATATGGTACTATTTTCACATGAATATTCTAGCCATTGTCTATTTTTATACCACAAGCTGCAAAATGACCGCCTTACCCCACTGTACAGGCGGGTAGTTGTTTAAATATACCTGGCACCTGCGGGCCGCAGAGGGGCGGCGTAGTTTCAGGCGACGAAGACTGCTGCTCCGGGGCTGGCGAGTCAGGCGGGAGTAAGCTAGTGTCCACAACGGAGGGTAACGTGATGTCCGCATCTGACCTGTTGCTACTGTCTGCAGTAGATGCAGTGTTGCTGGCGTTTAGTGTTGGTTGCTTTAACCATTTTCGTATAAATGATTATCCACAGATCAGATGTGTGTCACTGCTGTGGAAGCACTTTGGAAATGATGCACGCGCAGTGGAGCAGGTCACGCGCACCTGACACAATTTGTTGTTTGTATTTTTCGCTACGTTCTCTTTTTTGAATGGTTGCATAACGTTCAACTTCCCCGAAGATCTCGACGCGAAGCCTGAAGGGTAAACACCAGGTTTACTAATCTACCCGCACAATTTGTCCGGTGTCGGAATGTCTCGCTATGTTAGTACATTCTTAAAAAACAAAACACCATTTAATTTCGGGTTAAAATGTGTTGTAACTGCGTTACTGAGCATTGTAACGGGTAATATATTACCCACATTTCATTAGTAATGCGTTACATTACTTCGTTACAGCAAAAAGTAATATATTACTGTAACTCCGTTACTTTTGTAACGCGTTACACCCAACACTACATATAGCTGTCTAAGGGCTCTATAAATAAAGAACTACGGCAGATCTGTAATATGTAATGCAGCCGAACCGTGTATTACAATGCCGTTATGTGATGACTTTCAAAGAAAAAAGAAAAAACACTTGGAATAAAGTATTATTTTCTTTAAAAAAAAAAGTTTTTCGGATTTGATATTACATGAACACCATATCCCTAAATGCATTGCGGCTAAAACATCCAATCGGCGAGCTTAAACCATAGCTGAGGATCTTGGGTAATCAGTTCAGTGGCTGTGTATAGAGTGGCGAAGTCCCTCCCCTTCCGGTGGACCTCCATGGGACCTTATTTCGGAAAGATTATGTATTGAAGTCAATGGAGAGAGAAAGATTATCTTTCGATCCCGTTTGAATTGTGCCACGAATTACACATATGATGTTTGTCAATTTAAAAGATAATTTTGCAAGTCAAAAAAATTAAAATGTGTCGTAAAACTGGGAAGTAACACATTTGTTTGTGTGAAACGCTGAATTAACTACATCTCCTGTCTAGCAGAACAACACACGTCACCAAGATGGCCGTCACTATTGTCTTGTCAAAAAAAGGATTGACTACCCTCACTATCACCACAATGAAACACGTCCAGAAGAATGTCATGCAAAGCTGCCTGCCTGCCTGCCTTATTTTGATTCTCTCTGAACTGCCTGTTCTTTTTAATGTTTAATGTCAACCATTTGTGCAGATAGCATGAAGTAGAAAAGATCGCAGATGCTAATGTGGCGTTAGCATTTCTCCCCCTGGCTTAAATTGTGTATTATAGAATGATCACACCAGTGTGACAGTACTCTTCAAAGGGTTCACGAAATATGACTACCACTCTTACTGTTTAACATGTTGGGTTACTTAATGTTACTTCATGTTAAAGGCTAATAAAAATGACAAGGCTGTAATGCTAACTAACGTGCTAGCTACTAGCTAGGTAGCTAACTTGATCCAGCCACTCCTGGTCCTTTCATCAGACGGGAAGCGAAAGAACGAGCAAGACCCATTGTTGTATTGATAACAACCTGGTACTAAGCACACAGGCATCTTGTTAAAGTTATCTTATCTTAGCCAGCGCCATATAGATAGATTATGTCTATGCTGATTTTAGCTATCTTTTAGTGGAGGAAAACAATTGTGACATCATCTGGGATTTGTAGTCTTTCTAGTTGCGTATTTTTCATAGTCTTATATTTCAACAGTTTTACGACAAACTGTGACTTTTTTTTACATGGAAATTATTTTGTAATTGTGTAATTCATGGCACAATTCAAACGGGATCGAAATATACGTTTTCTCTCTCCATTGACTTCAATACATTGTTTTTCCGAAATAAGGTCCCATGGACCGGAAGTAGATGGGCGTGACTTCGCCACTCTATCGCAATGATCGATGCTACGTCTGTTGCTGGTTATTTCCATTTTGAAATTCAGTTCCTGACGGACGACAAAAAAGCCCGAGATTATGGAATTAAACAAATAAATAAAAACAAGAATAATTGTGTGTTATTGGTGAGTAAATAACAGTGCGTTGCTTGGAAAAGAATAACAAATTAGAAAGAAAAAAATATTTAAAAAAATACAGATTTAAGTATTCTGAGGCTCTGAGCCCCATTTATTTTCCTCACAGACGACAAAAAAAGCCGGACATTATACGATTTAAAATAAAAACAACAATCGTGGCTTGATATTGAGTAAGAACATGTTTTTATGAACCCCACAGCTTCCGATCTTCCAAGACCCGAACGGACAAAATGACGTGCTGCAGGCACGAAATATACTACCAATAGAAATACATTGCTTTTAAAATCGTTCTTTGTGACACGAAAAAAAAGGGAAAATCGTGTTGGTGAATAGATTAAATGTCGTGACCATAACATGAAATGCCGTGAGACTGGGTTGTGAGGGCGTATTACACTACACTACAGGCTCAACATTAGCGCATTGTAAAGTTAGTATTTCAAGTGAGAAAGAGCAACTTATCGTTAACTAGAAGCATACTTTTTTTTTTAAATAGGCATATTAGATATATTTAGAATTGACTAAAATATGTACTTTTGTCAAATGTTTGGATATTATTTACAAACCCAAAATGCAAAAAACACATTCTGGATAACCCTACACCAGCAGCAGGTTATAGGTTTCCGCGTATTGGCTTCACTTTTGGCTCCCAGAACTATCACACTGTCAGGTGCAGAACATAGTTTATGGACAAATCACGATTCATCCTGAAGTATTTCACTTTAGATTTGACCAAATCCATATGCATGGATTAAGCACTCAAATGCTTCCAGAATACAGAACCCAAAATGTTGTTCCGAGAAATTTGGTTTTGCAACAGAGTTCATGCAAAAGTGAAGTCAACACATTATGTCTCCTGGAGATCTCCAACATAGCCAAAAACAAAAACTGCTCTTTTCTGATTAGTTGAGAAAAAACCTTCTCCCATAAGATTGTTTCTCCACAAAGATTTCCCCAGTGGAATAGTGTTATTCTCGACCTTGTACGTCAGCACAGACACACACAGGGTCAATGAACTCCATTTTTTTCATTAACAGCAGTGACCCTTAATAACCGTCTGCTATAGCTTCTGCCTGTTTGGTCTCTTCTAAACGTCCACGCAGATGGAATGTGAAGTGCTGAGACAAAAACACCTTAAAACACGCAGAAAATGTCATAATAACCTCCTCAGCAGAGCAGATCAAGGTGACCTTAGGTAAAGTGATAAACCCTTTGAAAAACATACAAATAGAACAATTATTTGACCTACAGACTGATATGTGTAGGCAGACATTGGATGTTCCTTTGCAAAAATGACATAAATGCATTTTTTTTCAGGCCTGCTAGAATCTCATCACACACATAGTTACAGGTTTATTTGTCCCGGTTTGAGATATCCACTTCCATCCAAATACAATGGTGGCAAAGGCTATCTGAGGAATTCAAAGCAATGAAAGGCGACATACCATTTTATGTTAAAATATGATTTCTGTGAAGTACAAAAACAAACTCTGCTCTCACACAAACTTTATGAACTAGAGAATTTATTTTTATTTGGTTTTCTAATTTAAGGAGGATATATTTTTATTTATACTGATAAAAAACATAGCAGACACAATAGTATGATGACATATTACAATAATTTCATAAAACAATGCAAACTGAATAAAACAATTTGAAAATAAATAAATAGACAAAACAGATTTCCACATTTCAAATACCTAGGTTGACATTCTGATACACCCAAAAACACACACATGCATGCAGACCGTATTTATAGTGTTCCCCATAACACATTGCATTATGTTGCTCTACTTTGCAAGCTTTGTTATAGGGGTGTAACGGTTCACAGAAGTCACGGTTCGGTTCATACCTCGGTTTGGGGGTCACGGTTCGGTACGGGTTCGGTACAACAAGGAAAAGCAAAAAAAAGTCCCAAATGCATAATTTTTTTTGCTGTTATTTATTTTTAAAAGTAGTGCAACTTTTGGTTTGAACATAAGGAACTCTAACATTTTGAATCATTAACTGTATTACACAGTTAAAAACAAACCACAAACAGTAACACACACACTCAGATGGCCATATTATTTATAATGGCTGATGTCAAACAAAAAGGTTAAATAAGCTGTACAACTAAAAATAATGTCTTGAAAATATTAAAATAAATAATAAGAAAGTGTTTCAATCGCAATCTATAAAAGGCAATGCAGAACTGTATAACATCTCCTGATGTCAAAATATAAAATAAATACAATGATAAATATAAAACAAAATAAAATATGTAGGCCTACCTTTAGGGGCAATGTCTAACATGTGTGATTAACTTGTGAGTGTGTGAGGCCATTAAGCCTAAATAAAGGTACTCAAGCTTTACTCTATTTTCAAGTTTTTTTTCAAAAAGATGAGTTTGTCTACGTTGTCAGTAGTGAGGGCAGATCTGTTGGCGGTAACTATGTCACCTGCCGTCGAGAAAACCCTCTCGCTGGGGACTGATACTGACTCTGAGGTGATTGAGCATGTTTGACGTCTTACCACTAGCATACCGCACCGCTGTCGAACAACGCCGACACACCGTCGTCGTCTGATCCACAACCCGCACCCCATCATTGTTGTAGTCCACAGGGAACCCGAAATGTTCCCACACACCCAGCGGTGTAGTGGGATTTTTTTTACTCGGGGGACGCTATTTTAATTAGGTCATCCCAAACAATGCCACACAAGTGTGCACGCGCGCAGTGCACTCACAAAATGGGCAGACAGGTCCACAGAAACTACCGGTATGCTTAGTCCTACTTTAGTTACGGCCCGTCCACACAGCGGCGTGCGGTGGGCGTATCTGAAGCTTGGGGATTTTTTGCTAGCAATGCGACCAACAACCAATCACATGAATCTCCCGCCCCCGACATACAAAGCAATAGCAATGTTAAAACGGAGAAAACTGGATATAAAATCCCCAAACAGGCGAAAACCTAACAGTTTCACCCACTGTCTCTGCCACCTCCCTCCATGCCTGGCTCTTCCGGTTTGTATCCTGGTAAATGAACAGAGACTGATCATACAGCACCGGGTGATTCACTACCGCTATAATGAATTTTTCCTCCATTTTTGGGAATATGAGGAAATGACCTGCGTAGTCTCTCCCAGCATACACGCGGTTTGATTGGCAAGCGCTTGTACTGGCAGATTTGCATAAACGGGATTTCATTGGCTGACGCTTCTGCCGAGGCGCCAAAAGTAGAACATTGCTCAACTTTTGAAGCCAGCAACGGCAGCCACGCCAGCAACGCCAGCAACGCGTCGTGTCGCTTCCCAAAATGCATTTCGGCAAAAAGTGACATTACCCCATTCAAAGTGAATGGTGAAGCGTCAACGCACGCCGCTGTGTGGACGGGCCGTTACGGCTCCTACACGGTGGCGTGCGTTGTTGCTTGCCGGCGGGGGGGGGCTGAAACTCGACCAACAACCAATCACATGAATCTCACGCCCCAGACATAAAAGCACGCGGTTTTATTGGCTAGAGCTTGCACTGGCATATGATTCGATTGGCTGACGCCTCCGTCTCCGTTGAATCTGGAATTGAAATGATTCTGATTACAGGGCTCTCAAGTTTTGAACAGAGTTCAGAGTGAGATTTTGGCAGCGGTGTTTGGTACTCCAACTTCTGGCTCCACTCAAAGTTCCCATGAAGCCCTCCGTACCGCGAATGTGAACGGGGGGCTGCTAGTGGAGTATGAAGCCCTCTGTATCGCGAATGTCAACGGGGGGGGGGGGGGGGGGGGGGGTGCTAGTGGAGTGCACGCGTCTCAAACAAGCCTAGTACAAAATTGCGGCCCAACTTGGTGGGCGGTACCCTGGAAAGAATTCTCTGCGTGAGAAATACAAGGTGTGGCGTGTGAGCGTGTGAATGGAGTGAATTGCGTGTGTCTCACGCCAAATGCGTGAGATTTGAGAGCTCTGTGATTAGGCCTAGCCTACATTGCAAATAAGCAGACAGCGCTGCTTTTCACACACACACACACACACACACACACACACACACACACTCACAGTCACACTCACACACACCTTGCGTTTTGAAGACTGATCAATCCGAAATGGATGAACAAACTTTGCAGCCCAGTTTCCCAGCTTTGCAGTTTATCCACGGGTATGGCTCTTGTTTCCTCCGCCACATCTCCTCCGTCCATGCCTCTGGGAAAGGTGAGCTTGAGCTAGCCAGGGGAACGTTGCTAGCGCAGCTAACGTTAACGTTAGTGCTAGCATTATGCACGTCTGATCCTACTAGTAGCAGCTTCACTTGTAGCTTCGGTGCTGCTAGCCTCTTTCTTCTTGTGAATTATATTCTTTTTAGAAAAGAAGTCAAGTAAAAAATGTTTGCCTGCCAATATAGAGCTTTTTCGTTAGCATTCTTGAGGGAAAGAGCTGCCGTAAAATCGGGGGGCGGAGAGCTGGCTCGCCGTGGGTGTCGCGGGGTCACGAGCGTGATGACGAATCATAACTTTTGAAGGAAATCGTTTTTAGTTTTTATTATAATTACTGTGAAATGTATTATGTTTTTGTCATTATTACAACAAATACACACTTGCAACTGATAACACTGGCAATGCTTTTATATTTATTAGACTATTAAAAAAAAGATCATGCTCCAAATAAGTGGGGGTACGCGTACCCCGGCGTCCAACGCCCACTACACCACTGCAGACACCTAATTTAAAAGAAGTAGGTGGGTCTTCTAGCTCCTGTGTGTTGTGTGAACTCGCCATAGCCAGCGCCGTATAGACTGAGAGTTATGTCATCTCCGTTCACTCCAATGGACCACTTTTTTACAGCAATGGCGGATCGTGGAGCCTCTCAATCGTTCCCCGGAAGTTAGCGCCAAGGCTAGCAGAGCTGTAGAGTTGCAGCATAATAGACCGTTCGTGACTGACTTTTAAAGGTAAGAAGAAGCTTAAAGATTTATATTGCGGATATTATCAGTACATCTGATTCAAATTAACATGTGTATTAAAGGATGTCAGTGGATTATCCCTAAATTAGTAGATTTAGGGAACGTTTACAGATAACAGATTAAGCTAGGATACCATACCATAGTACCATACACTATACCATAGTGGTTGAATACACAGTAGGCTATTAGGAAACACTTTATACTTACTGGACATGTTATACTCATTATATACTGTATATAAAATATGACCAAGAATGTGAGACAACTTTATAGAAATTCATATCACATCTGTTACTGATGCCATTTGTCATACTTTGTTAAACTCACAAATAATAAAGTTCCATAACTTCAGTTGGGAACAAAGACCACACCTTATTTCCCCAAGGCAATTTCCCATCCAATAGGTGTGCTATATAGGTGTGTATAACCCTTTCTCCTGTCTGTTACTCCCTCTTTCAGCACAAGAACCAGAGGGGGATTCAATGGAGCCTGAATACCTGCACTGAGACCCTCACCCTGCACCCTGAGTCTCAACTCTCAGTGTTTTTCAAGCCTTTCCCTGTTTTTTTGTATTAAACAAAACATTAAGCTTTCCCAATGGTGTGGTTTTCGTTTTGTGAAAAAGTGCAAATGCAGTGTTTGTATACAATAACCTAACCTCACATATATTTTTGCTGTTGGTCATGAAATTGCTCCTGCTGACTTGTGCCAGCCATTTTTTCCTCCGCTCTGTGTCAGTGGGGAAGCCGTACATTCGTACTCCTTTCTCAGAGCGATTTGAGCATCCCCAGGCAGCACAGCAAACCATGGTGGTGACTAGGAGGCAGCACAGCAAACCAGGACAACACGGAGGAAAAGGCACAGACAAACTGCATGATATGCTATTCAATGTTTATTGAATTCCATGTATTTGCAATGGATGTTCCTAAAACAACACATTTAACATCATCATCATCATCATCATGCTGCTGCTGCTGCTGCTGCTGCTGCTAGTCCTTTGATAGTCACCTGTCGGTCTCCTGTCCTTTCTGAAAGCCATAAAGATGACATTAGTCATTTAGATAACTTGTGTCCTCAATTACCATGGGATTACTGAAACTACCATGAATTTAAGAAAATGGTAGAAATTAATCTAATCTGAATTTTGAAGCATTCCTTTAGATCCCCTCCCTCTAAATATATCAATAAACATTAGAAAGTGATGCTCCTGACTACTATACAAGTTTAAGAAGATAATATTGGTTTGAAAGAATTCAAAGCTATAAATAAACAGCAACAGGCTCTTTAACCAAGGCACTGTTAGCCTAACATGTAAACTAGTTGTTCACACTAATCCTAATATTATCACTTAATATTAGCAAATTCTATTTTATTTTTTAAAACATATTGATGTAAATACATACACATATCGATTTGTTGTATAAATATTGCAAATCAAAACCTTTATTCACTAATAATTACCAAAAGTCGAAGTTCTATCTCCTGTTATCAATGCATTCACATTGCCCGCCATGAACTTCCGGGGAACGATTCTCGTCTACATGAACCACGTGACGATAACCGTTTTTGGACCTCCGCTGTCGTAACTCTTCTATCTATACGGCGCTGGCCATAGCTACTAACTTTTCTTCTTCATGTATTGTGTTCGTTTTGTTGTGTTTTGTTCTTGTTCTTCATTTGTTATACGGGCGGCTGGCTTTTAGGCGCAATACCGCCCCCTGGATTATAAATAGTATAATGGATACTGCCCTGAGTGACAGACTTTTTTCCAACTCTTAAAAAAAGATGTATGTGTGACTGCATGTGCCGAACCGTGACGTCCGAACCGTGACGGTACGGGACGAATACTGATACCGTTACGTCCTACGTTGGTCCACAACGTAGGACGTAGTATTTCTACATAAACGCCTCTGAAATTGTAAGATCCCTACGTTTTTTTTCACCATTCATTCCAATGGCTGGCGTCTATGTCACGTGATCTTCACATTTCTCCCTGCAGAAAAAAAAACATGGCCGAACTTCGTTTTATTCTCGGTGTAAAATGCCTATTTTAAAGTTAGTTTGGCCATTAAAATGCGTTTTGATGTCATTTGATGCGAGAAATATGAGTTGTTATTTCAGATTATGTGTGCAGTGGATGTACATGATCTTTAGTTCGCTAGTTATTATGAAGATTAATTCAGGAAATTGTGTCTATACAACGTTTTCATTGTTACCAAGGTGGTTGCTAGGGACGCTGCTATCGATATTATTTCTGTTATGTTGTGTAAAATGGTGTTATCTTTATTGCTACCCCCTTCCCCGTCAATGTTGGTCCACAGCGCAAACGTATTAGTTTAACAAAATCCGCAATTGTGGCATAGTGTGGTGCCGAGAGATGGGAGTCGGAGGCGGGGCATCAAAGGTACAAGCTAGACTTTTATTTAGCATCTCAAAAACAGACCGGCAGAGACAGGAAGCCCGGCTTACTAAAATGTCCGTGCAGAACAATACCCTAACCCAGGGGTCGGCAACCCCTGGCACGCGTGCCAGCATTGGCACGCGGCACCGTAACCAGTGGCACACTAGGAATAAGTGGAATAAGTGTGCAATAATATTTAAATTGTATTTTCGGATCCTGAACGAGACCGCCGCCAGAGCGCGTCTACCTGCAGAAGGAAGCCACTCACGCAACGCAGCCCCGCTCTCTTTAACTCCAGGTGACTTTCTGCCGCTTTCCTCCGTGGTGCAGTGCTGATCGTTTCACCACAGAGGAAAGCACTTCACAAATTGCAGTAGGCCTACCCATAAGGAGCTGTACAAATGCCGCAGTTTTTGCTTGGCTGTGTCTTTAGTTGAAAGCCCAGTGGCGATGTGCTCATCGAAATAATATGCTACAAATTTGGGGCGGACTGGCCATCTGTGTGTTCTGCTGAACTTTCCTGTCGGCTCCCAGACCGTAGTCGAGGAGGGCAGAAGCAACAAGCTTCAGGTTCAATAACCCACTTTAGCTTAAATGACTGGAGAGAGGCGAGCTCTTCTTGGGAGGCCGTTGCATTTATTTAGCTTTTCTTCTGTTTCACAAAATACATCACAGACCTCTGTTTTTCTGCTTCCTCGTTTCACTTCCAGAAACATACACACGTTCCCTCACTGTCGCTCTGCCAACCACACACACACATGCACAAGCCACACCCCTCTCTCTCTCTCTCTCTTAAAGGGACAGCGATCTCATCTCACTCTGCATGACCCTAATATCATAACATGTGTGTTCTGGAGAATCACAGAACGGACGATTGTCCTTATTATTATGCCGTTTAAACCAATTATTTAAATGTGGTAAATGTGTAGTTTCGTTGACAGGTCCACACACTGCTTACCCGCAGCGAGGCTCCCCCCCCCCCCCCCGTTGATAATTCTCGATCGTCGGCACGCTGATAACAATTTTCTTTTTTAAATGGCACTTCATATCAAAAAGGTTGCCGACCCCTGCCCTAACCCATAGATCCGTGGGTGAATAATGTCAATCACCACAATAGATACGATATTTTCCCCTGTGCAATTCTCAATTTACTCAACAATAACACATAATTATCCTTGTGTTTATTTATTTGTTTGATTAATAAACACAAGTTGGAGTCCGTCAGGACCAAGGGTCGGAGCAGCTCATTTGCTTTACAGAATATTACACCCGGGAAGTAAGTATTCTCTCCGCTTCGCTTGGCAAACCTCGTGATAGTCCTCAAGCTCTGTGATTGGAGAGTGTGCTCCGAGGGTTACGCCGAGCGCCAAACCGCACTTTGAAATGGGATGGAACCACGGCAGACTGTCCAAAACTGGATTTGAACGGGTCCACCCCGTCCCCCTCTCCCCCACTCCGTCCCCAGAACTACACATGCTGGCTATTGTGTTTCGCAACATGTTCTCTATCTACGGCACGTCTCTACTGGGAGTTTTAGTTTTAAAAGACGTTTTCATATTTCCCATAATAAGAAGTTGCCAGTATTAAACTGTGTACATCCCTGGAGGTTTAGGGGATAGGAAACACTCAAATTTAAAACATATAATTAATAAATGGTTGAAAATTGCTTGTGCCCATAATGGGGAGCATTAATGTATACCCACATGCCAGCTAAGGTCAGAAGAGCTTTATTTAACAGCTGGTCTTATGTCTGTGACCCCTCCTGTTGTTAATTGATAAGCCTGAAACATGCACTTGTCAAGGTTCAGAGGCACATTTTGCAAATATGGCAGTAGCCATCGATCATCTTAAGATAAGATATACTTTATTGATCCCAAGTTGGAAACACTTGCGTTACATCAGCATGTGTAACAGTTGTATATATGCAGTGGTGTTTATTTGTAAATCATTTAGTATAATCACACAAATTCTGTGTTTCATATTTAATAATTCTGTGTTCTTTATTTATTGATTGTTCAATACCTGACAAGGCCGGAGATGAAAAACTCGGGTCGCAGGTTCCTCAACAGTGAAACGCAAGATATCTATCAATATTTGTGTATACCTCCACCATTAAACTGTCATATTCTGCACATTTCTTATACTATCTACATACATCTTATATAAGAGTATAATACATATGTATAATATCAGTTAAAATAAGTGCTTCAACATAGTTAACATTGCTGGAGGTATACACAAAGTTTTTCATTCATTGCATAACCGTTTGTGTATATATATCAATAAACCTTAGAAAATCTTGAAATCTTGAAAGGGATGTGCAAAATAGTCATTATATACAGTCTTTAATTAACTATTAGTAGAGAATAACGAGTAATGAATATACTTTATAGGGATTCTATTAATATTTAATAATACAAATAATGAAATTCAATAACATGCTTTAACCACCAGGTGTCCCTTTATATCAGGAGTGCACGTTTATGGTGTAAATACAGCCTATCTACCAATTGGATCAAATATAAAAGTCAGCCGAATTAGTGTTGATACTGTAAGGAGATGTATTGTGTGAAAATAAATGTAAGATGTTGTTTAATTGCTGATGTATTATATAGAGCCTTGATGAGAAGACTTCTAGACAAACATGAGGAACTGCCGCCTACACTGAAAACGTGACGTGGATCATAAATATATCAGCAATTAAACAACATCTTACATTTATTTTCACACAATACGTCTCTTTGCAGGATCAACACTAATTCGGATGACTTTTATATTTGCACATCCCTTTCAAGATTTCAAGATTTTCTAAGGCTTATTGAAATGTGCAGAATATGACAGTTTAATGGTGGAGATATACACACATATTGATAGATGTCTTGTGATGCACTGTTTAGAAACCTGCCACCCAAGTTTTTCATCGCTGGCCTTGTCAGGTATTGAACAATCAATAAATAAAGAACACAGAATTATTAAATATAAAACACAGAATTTGTGTGATTATACTAAATGATTTACAAATAAACACCACTGCATATTTACAACTGTTACACATGCTGATGTAACGCAAATGTTTTCAACTTCGGATCAATAAAGTATATCTTATCTTAAAATGATCGATGGCTACTGCCATATTTGCAAAATGTGGGGGGGGGGGGGGGGGGGGGGGGGGGGGGGGGGGGGGGGGGATGGGGTGGACCCGTTCAAATCCAGTTTTGGACAGTCTGCCGTGGTTCCATCCCATTTCAAAGTGCTGTTCGGCGCTCGGCGTAACCCTCGGAGCACACTCTCCAATCACAGAGCTTGAGGACTATCACGGGGTTTGCCAAGCGAAGCGGAGAAAATACTTACTTCCGGGTGTAATATTCTGAAAAGCAAATGAGCTGCTTGGACCCTTGGTCCTGAAGGACTCCAACTTGTGTTTATTAATCAGACAAATAAATAAACACAAGGATAATTATGTGTTATTGTTGAGTAAATTGAGAATTGCACAGGGGGAAATAACGTATCTATTGTGGTGATTAACACTATTCACCCACGGATCTATGGGTTAGGGTATTGTTCTGCACGGACATTTTAGTGAGCCGGACTTCCTGTCTCCGCCGGTCTGTTTTTGCTAAATAAAAGTCTAGCTTGTACCTTTGATACCCCGCCTCCGACTCCCATCTCTCGGCACCACACTATGCCACAATTGCAGATTTTGTTAAACTAATACGTTTGCGCTGTGGACCAACATTGACGGGGAAGGGGGTAGCAATAAAAAATAACACCATTTTACACAACATAACAGAAATAATATCGATAGCAGCGTCCCTAGCAACCACCTTGGTAACAATGAAAACGTTGTATAGACACAATTTCCTGAAGTAATCTTCATAATAATTTTTTTCTGCAGGGAGAAATGTGAAGATCACGTGAGATAGACGCCAGCCATTGGAATGAATGGTGAAAAAAAACGTAGGGATCTTACAATTTCAGAGGCGTTTTTGTAGAAATACTACGTCCTACGTTGTGGACCAACGTAGTTATTACACGTTTTTTTTGTGAGACTGGGTTGGTTACACCCCTACTTTGTTACGTTTATGTTTCCAAAAGACCTGACCTTTATGGTTCCTTAAAAACGCTCATCTGAAGCTCATTATGTGCTTGTTAGGATCGGTGAAAAAATGTACTCTTCAACCCAACAATGCACTCCTTGTGCATGTAATTTCATGCTGCACAGTTGTCTGCCCCTCTTGGGGACAATGAAGTTGAAAGTGAAGTGAAGTGAAGCCAAAGAGAGTCCATTCAGTCAACATTACAGAGTGGCGACTTAAGCTTTCAGCTTTCATTTACTGCAGAGAATCCTTTGATGTGGATGTTCTGGACAGACTGTTCTATTGTAAGCAAGGAAAGGATCTTCAGACACACATGTGATGGGAGGGAAGGGGAGGAGGAAGGAGGGGGAAGTAACAGTGTGAATGAATAGAAAACCGTAATTTTCCTGCATGGTACATAATAATGGTAATCCAATCCCTACCAACACATCTCCCTTGACCTAATCACCAGATTGTTTCCAGTTAACCTTGCCAAGTGCAATCCTCTGGCTTGGACTTCCTCCTATTTCTCATTAGAGCCACAATGAGAGAGGGGAGCACTGCAGCTAAACACACACACACACACACACACACACACACACACACACACACACACACACACACACACACACACACACACACACACACACACACACACACACACAAACATTTAGAAAAAGAGAGGAGGAAACTAAACACAATAGATGCTGGCGCATGGGAGCCTGGATTTCCTGGGTTTCCCACACACAAGTTTACAATCACAAGCGCACAAACATATACTCTTATTCGAAAAACATACAGACACACACATGTGAAGCATCATTCAGCATGTTGGTGGCATCATGCAGACGCTGGTGTCACAATTCCAAAGACTGTTTTGAGACTCTTCCACCTTCATTGACCCATATGTTTCAGTGTTTTTCTCCCAGACCTCAATCTATGTTCTATGTTCTGCGTTGCCTGTTCAATAAGACATGGATTATCCAATTAAGGAAATCTTGTGAGAAGGAGAGGAGAAGAAAAATAACAACTTTGCTGGGGATTAACGTCATTGTGCCCACTCACATCACATTCCTGGCCGCTGATTCTAGACCCTGGGAGAGTCCCGGGACCGGAGACGACACTGCTTGACTCAGAGCTCCCAGCTTCACATGTACATCAATCTCACTCTACGTGATGTTTTTCAATGTTTATTAAGTCCTTCAACGTTAAGATGTTCAAACTATGCTTGGTTTCCTTTCCTCAGCTTTAAACCCATACCCTTTGAGAAGAGTTTATTCACTAACAAACCTTGTGATGTCATCCTTGGTACTAATGTCTAATAATTAAGACCTTTAGTGAAAAAATTATAAAATGTTGTAGATCATCACAAGTTATAATACAGTTGCCTTTTGGGTTGCTCATCCACCAGTGGCAGAGGAATCTTTATTTGTGACATTCGAACATTTATAAATGACTATGGTAGGTTGAATCCAAGTCAGAAGTCTATAGTCTCTCTGAACAAGCTTAGTGAGGTCTTGAATGCCGACCATTAAAAATGCGCTGTAGACTCTTCCTGTAAACACACAAAGCTATGTTTAAGTTCAGTGTTCCTTAAGGCAAAACAAACATGTCGAATGCATTTCCTTCCTCACTAAACATTGTAGATCCCATAATGGGTTCAGTTGTGGATAACCATTTGGATTAACGCCATCTTGGTGTATCGTAACCAGAAGTGTCAAGACGGGGCGAAGCCATTTTTAGATGTGTAAAATGTTTCAATAAACCCTACCAAGATAACTGAAATCACATCTCGACTTGAAATTAATAAGTTAACCCCGCCTAAAAGCATTTTCTTCTTTATTCTCTATTTTCTTCTAAATGGGACCATCATAGGGAAAAATGAACACGCTAATGTACTGAAGAAAACTTAAACCAATTCGGTTTTGTTTTTTTACTGAGGTAGTAAATCAAGTAAGAAGAAGGGTCATCTCTTCATCAACTTCTATCAAATCTGACTTCAACTTGTAACCAGAGAAGTCTCCCCCTAGTGGATATTAGAGATAATGCAGGTTTTTTTAGGCTTGGACGTTGCCCTGTCAAGCAGTGTTCTTCTTCACTGTTTTTTTGCTATTCTGAATTAGCTCCCACCAGCTGTCTCGTGTGTCCTGAAGCATGAGAATTGTATGTGAAAGTTTTCCTTCAAAGTGTCTGGTGAAAGTTTATTTAGTTTAGTTTTTTCGTTTAGGTGAGATGTTGTCCATAAAATATAATGGTTTAACTCCAACCTCTCAGGTAAAATCAAGTCTTTAGCGATCCTCTTCCACTTCTCCCTTTATTCCTATTCTCTACCTGTCCACCTGATGCCCTCCAACCTTTCCACCTGTCCCAGTCACATGACTCCTTTATCCAGCCACTCCCTCCAGTCCTTCAGTAACCCTCTTCCCTGCCATAGGCCTTTTTTCTAAATACCTTTGACTTGTCACGGTACAGATAGTACAATTTAAATGAATGAGGCTCAATTCCATTTAGCTGACTAATAGCATATGTATCACCTGACTCACCTCGGTCTAGTGTAACGCTAGAAGTTAAACCTCCCCTTACGACATACGTTCATCCGTTAACCTCAGAGAACCTCTGGGCCTGTGTAGTATTAACGCAGGTGTGCATTCTTTAGGTGGGTGTGATTTCCAACAACCCTGTTTTTCTGAGCTCGTCTGTCCTAGATGCCTCCCCTTTTGACGCCCTCCAAAAGGCAAGGTTTAAATCCCCATAGATGGAACATCGAGGGTGGGATTTTGAGTGTGTGTGTGCGTGGGTGTGAGCCGCTCCTGAGACAACAAGACTGTTTTTCCCAGTGCTCTTGTCAAAGGTAAACATTCCAGCGTTGGGACGTTCAATGCCAAGCACTGTTGATTTCCATCATGTGACATCTGAAAGGGATGGAAACGACCCCAACCCCCCTCCCTTATCATCACTCTCCCAAACACAAACCCTTCAGCAGCCATCCAAGAGCTCTGTGGATCTTCTGTTTGGGTCTCAGTGTTCTGATTGATCCCGCTGTGTACATGTTTTTAGATAAAAGTAGGTCTGTCCCTGACCTCAGATAACTCTGCCTCTGATCTGACTGCAGCTCCCACATGTGGCTCCTCGATGGGAACACATGTTTGACACCTCATGCCCCCCCATCTTTGCATAGACCTGCTTATTACAAAGATGATACATCAGCAGTCAGTCACCGGCTATGTAAGGTCATATCATGATATACTTTACACAGTAAGGGAGTAATTCTATAAAAGTGGAGCTGAACATTGGGTGCAATGAAAATAATTGTTTAGCTCCCAGCAGCGCTGGAGCCAACATTACCCTCACAAGGACGCAGAGTAGGTCCTATAAAAACAGTTAATCTCAGGACAGGTTAAGACAAACACACTGCGTCAGGAAAATACATCAATGTAGATATACAATTTTAACTTTCAACTTCAAAGTATTTCAAAAGTACTATCAGAATCGTGTTAAATTGTTTAATATTTAGAGATTGCTTTGGTGCAACATGAAAAAGCAGGTACAAAAATCAAACATTACAAATATGCAATACAGATATGAGAAGGTACATTCAAAATATGAACTATATGTCTTTACTGGTAGAAGTATTTCAATGTTTACTGTGTTATATCACACCAAAATTAATTTCACACTCCTTAAAAGTATGCAGTTTGCAGTACAAAGTGGTTCAAAGTAACTTATCACATTTACTAAAGTATTGTTCTTAAGTATGACTTAAAAGTAGTCTTTTTTACTTTACATTTGTTCAATTCTGAAATATGTATTTAAATCTTGCAGTCTCTGTAACATTGTACATTAAGACAAATATTTTGAGTACAGCCTTGTACTCTGAATTTTAAATAAAATAATATAATTATTCAAATGTTACCCAAGTTTAGGGATCCAAATACTTCCTTCACCATTGTCATATTAACGTTTTATACTACGGTACAAAAACCAATTAAAAAAAGGCGGCAAAATGTACAATAACATGGATTTCTGAAATGTAATGGAGTATTTACATGAAGTACCTCTTCCTTTCTCTGTCAAGTAGTTTTTTTTTTACGATGAGAATGATGCCATTGTGGACTTTCCTGTTCAGTGAGAGTGAGAAAAAACAAACATGGGGACATCCTGTTGGACATGCTGTATTGCCAGCACATGTGCATTCATCACAAGTATTATAAATAGATGGGATTAATAAAAAACTCTTCGACCTAAGATGTTTCGCTGATTGGCTATGTACATGTTGCACAGACAGACAATTTTGAGGACAACGTGTATAAAATATTCCCCTTTGATGGAATGGTAAAGCCATAAAGTCACACCTGTGATGGAATGTCAGGTATTTCAGAACACGTGCGAACGCTAGGCGACAACCTCATCTTCCACATTATTTCCAGAGACTTTTTTCTTTTACAACAGACAGGTTTGCTATTGATCTTTAGCCCTTTTAACCAGTAGTAGAAGAAGTCAACATGTTTTTTAGTTAAGTATTAAAAAAGCAGTTATACATACTATCACAATCCTACCTAACTGAAAGTCTACAAGTATCATCAAAAGTATGTATGTAGTAATTAGCACCCAATGTGCATATGCCATAATGTAACAGTACATTAATTAGTTTAAGTACTAAAGGGCATTTTTATTTCATGCATCTATACTTCTACTGTACACTACATTTCACTTTCTAGTATATGTGGTAGAAATTATAGTTCCCTTAAGAGAAACTGATAAATGATTCATGGACAAAGTTTGTCTTTTGTTATATTAAATACGGTGGCCCTGGAGTGCAAGTCAAAACAGAATTTCAGAAAACACCAAAGCATTTCAGAAAACACCACAGCATTTCAGAAAACACCAAAGCATTTCAGAAAATGCTACAGCATTTCAGGAAACATCACAGCATTTCAGAAAACACCACAGCATTTCAGAAAACACCAAAGCATTTCAGAAAATGCTACAGCATTTCAGGAAACATCACAACATTTCAGAAAACACCAGGAAACACCACTGTTAAAATGTCTTCCATATGAAATATTATTTTACATATACTGTGTTTTGATGTTGAACTTTGTATGAGGTCATACAATCACTAGATTGTGTTCCTTGTGGTTTCTGACACTTACTTATCATACTTGATTTAGTCTGATGTTCCCAAGATATAATGAAATGTTTAAAAAAACAAAACAGATATCATGTGTTGAAAGACTAAATAAAGTATAGGGGAAGCACATTTTAGGCTTGATTTATTTTTGAACATTTAAAGCACTATCCACGCTAAATAATACAATGTTTTCCTATGATTCATGGTGAAATAAAAACACACAGTTGCAGAACGTGTGCATACTCTAGCCAAATGTACTTGAGTATGAGGTCTAATAATTGATACTGTGTTATTGAATTCACCCTAACAGACAGATGCAAATGTGTTATGGGGGGGGGCAGCGGGACTGAAAATGCTCTCACGCCACATTAGATTACACTATAGGCTTTATTTAGCCCGGGCTTTGAAGAATACAAATCTGGGCATCACGTGAGAGTGACTGTTAACACCAGTTGACAGATGATGCAATACTATAAAGCAATTGCATGGAGCCGATCGCACTAGTATCTTTAAAAAAAGGCTCTATTTAACGAAAAAGTGAAAATAGAATGTGGAGTTTGCTTTCATAATAGAGTTTCTTTCTGTTTTGCGTCATTGTGTGAACGAAAGGATAGGGTCAGGAGTATCAGGACACCAAATGCTTTGCAGCAGGCCGTAACAACGTGCAAGTTGTCCCGCGCGGGGGGACCATTAAAGCCCCCAGAGAGTGGCCAGGCATAGGGACGTGTCTGTGGTCATGTCAGCGCAGCCCCCATTCATAGCTCTGGTCTATTATTATCCCAGGAAACGGATAATTACAACGGGACATCTCCTGGACTGAGTCCAAAGCCGGCTTCTGACCAAGCGCGCACGCGTGGGACAGAGAGGGGTCACATAGGCCTACCACAGAGTCCCTAGTGAGTCGCGACCCTCATTTATGCAGTTTCCCTAAGATAGTTGGTTTAATAATTCCCTCTAAATGCAAGAATGCATTTAGAGGGCACTCTCAGCGGGCTCTCAGCGTGGGCGTGCGTAATTTACGCTCATAACTAGTTTCCCCCAAAGTTGTGTTCCCCAAAGTTCGGGCATAACAAACCCGCCATGAATGGATAACGTTGTTCCCAAAGAGAGGAGCTCGTTTGTGTCCGCAGGGAAAACAAGGACCTGCTTCACCTCTGTTATCGATTAAACCCCCCAAGTGACGCGGTGTGCACGTATTCCGTTGCCACTGCTGAAAACAAACAGAAAGAAAGTGCCTGCTGAGTTGTTACTGTAAACTGGCAGAGAGGGGTAAAGTAGTTTGGGGTATCACCGGGTGAGAAAAGGGGGTCCTTGACTGCAACATCAAACAGTGGTGTCGTCACTCGCCTGCGATACGTGCAAGCACTGCCTATTCCAAAATAAATATTGACGTGAGTGTTGTATTCAAATGAGCTGCCCGACCGGACATAGGCGGGCCAATCACAGCCCATCGTATCATCACACCTTCTTTTCAGAAATCATTCATAACGCGGATGCGTCAAACACTCACCCGGCTATAAATACGGCTGCGCGCAACGCACAGTTAGACATTTTCCCAAAATCAAACGCAAGACGCAACTGAGCAAGAACCGTGGGAATCCGGCTTCTTTACCTTTGATTCACCTCTCTACCTTGCTCTACATTTTTATATTCTATATTTAATATCCAGCTCACTGTGTTGACCATGGGTGGATTATATTTGAAGCACGTCGTGGTGGCAGCGCTGTGCTCCGTGCTGGCCACAGGGACGCTGGGGTTCCGGTGGTGGGGCCAGAGCCGATCCGATGCGCCCCGTGTTCTCCGGAGAAGCTGAGCCAGTGTCCAGCGGTGGCGCCCGGATGCGCCGAGGTGTTGCGGGAACCCGGCTGTGGATGCTGCCTCGCCTGCGCCCTGAAGGCTGAGGAGCTGTGCGGGATCTACACGGCGCCGTGCGGCTCCGGACTGAGGTGCACCCCGAGACCCGGCGACCCCCGGCCGCTGCACTCCCTCACCCGGGGACAAGCCGTGTGCACGGAGAGCACTGAGCAGGAGCCGATCCCCGAGCCCCAGACACAAGGTAGGCCTATATGATCCAGCACCACAACAAAATCCTCATTCTCACAATCCCCAAAGTCTGATAACAGTTACATCCAGTCAGTACCGCTTGATTTATTCTATTTTCTTCCTCAGATCAGGGAGAGCCAGAGGCAGAGATGGACAACGCAGCCATCGTCTCGGACCCCGGCTCCAGCCACTACCTCCCCGGCCACAGTAAGCCCTTCGACCCGAGGGTTGCTGCCGAAGCTCAGGAGAGCATGAAAGCCAAACTCGTAGCCATCCGCAAGAAACTGGTGGAACAGGTGAGAGCCAGAACCCTGCACCAGTTCCATTGTGTGAATTATGTGAGATTCCCCTGAGTGCAAAATGTTGCTAAAAGTTTTTGGGGAGGTTTAAAGGGGGGAAATGACTCGTGCGCCACAAGGGGGAGCTCGTGTGCTATTTGAGGAGATGGTGTAGAGAGAGAGGGGGAGGGTGCATGGTATTACAAGTTTTATATTGATGTCGGCCCACGTGCTTGCTGATAATAAAGCGGTATTATTTCTGTGTTGGCACTCAGTTAACCCTTCACTTGTCTGTTTCATCTCCACAGGGGCCCTGTCATGTTGAGCTGCAGAGAGCCTTGGATAAAATTGCCAAATCCCAGCAGAAGTTAGGAGACAAATTAACCAGATTCTACCTCCCCAACTGTGACAAACACGGGCTCTACAAACCCAAACAGGTTGGTACATTCAGCAAAATGTGCTATGAGTGTGTGTATGACTCCATGACAGCACTAAGTTGCATGTGAGCCAATATTATGTCAACCACAGTTTAGCAAACGAGTGTGTGATGCAGGTAGGGATTTGTTTGGCACCTCCACAATGTGTGTTTTGTTGGAGTGTGATGCCACCCAGTTGCATGACTTTACATGTGTGTGATACATGGGCAGTTGAATTAAAAAATGATTTTGTGTTTCTCCTGCAGTGTGAATCCTCTCTTGACGGACAGAGGGGTCGATGCTGGTGTGTGAGCTCCTGGAACGGAAAGAAGATTTTAGGTTCCACCGACCTGTCTGCAGAAGCCGAGTGCCCTTAAAGAGATCACCCTCTGATGAAGATCTCACAAACAAAAAAGAAGAAGCAAGCCACTGATTTTTTTTTTTTTTTTTGATAGCTGTTTATTTATTGATCCTGTCCATGGTGGTGTTTAATTCAGGTACACTGTCATTGTGGGGTTTCTGGGTCCAAGCCACCCAAAAACCCCTCCCTCCTCTTCAAACACCCGTCCAAAAGAGAAAAAGAAAATCTATTTTTGTTTTCTGAAAGATTTTAATATTGTTGCTTTTACTTCTACTCTTTAGCCTTATTTATTTCAACATTATTTCATTTGTTATTTGTAATTATTTTATGAGTATTTATATCATATTTTTTGCCTTATTGTTATTATTATATTATTATTTTTATGGGTGTATAAAGTGTATATATGTATCTTGTCCCTGAGGAACTCCACTGCTGAGTTGAGCTCGCTCTACCCTTAAAGGAGTTGTCTGGAGGTTTGGTTTGTGACAAACCAAGCAAGAACAAAAGCAAAGCACTGAGTGACCAAAAGTCATTTAGAAGTATTTCTAAATGTTGTTTTTATGATTCATTTTCACATTGTTGCCATTGTTATGGACTTTTTTGTTGTTATTATTGTGTTTTTTATTTTCTTATGTGGAACACGATCAACTCTTGTAAGTGAATGCAAAACTCTCAGTCCTTAAACAGTACTCAGAAAATATTTCCCATGGTTCCATGGGGTTACAGTTAGCACGACAGGCGGTGCCACCCATGCGCCACCTCTCACACGGGTATTTCTACATTAACCTACCTCCGATATTTATGTGTCTGCTGTCAGTTGTGTTGATGTATATGTAAAAAAAAAACTTGCTATTTTACTTTTCATGTCGCTGTTCTCTCTGACCAAGAACACATGACCACAAAGAGCGCGTCCGCTCGACCTACATGCTGCTGTTGGAGAGATAATTATTGTTTATGTGAGTCTATTCCAAAGTGACTAACTGCTCACACAGGTGTATGTACACTTTTGTAATTGAGATGTAATGTAAGAAGAAAAAAAGGTGATATATTTAATAAAAACATTAACCTCAGCTATGTGCTCTCTGGCCTCTCTTTCACCTCAGGCAGGTTGCACAAACATCCATAGGTGTCAATATAAACATCACAATAGTTCCATTAGGACATGATTATGAAAGTCTGCCTTCAGATGCACCCATGCACCACATATTTCTATATTGGGTGTGTTTTTGCGCAGTGTTATCACGGGGATCTAAAGTGGAGGTCTTTGTCTAACTTTAGGCAGTTCGCGGGGACGTGCAGCACCGCGCTGCCTTTTGACCCGCTCTCTGTTTGCCTTGGTCGGGCACAGGAATTCGTCTCAACCTCTCATGCCCACTGCCAGCCTGCATGGCACCACCAGATTTATTTTTATTTTTTTACAAATTGAACCTCTGCTTTATCCTTATTGACACATTCCAAGACTGATTGCATTCAAGGACTTCAACAGGAGCACATTTGAGTTCTGATGTCATACAAGGACAAAAACAAACATCTGAGACGGCATCTTAAAATGTGTTCACTTTTTATTTAAAAAAAGACATTAAATACAAATTATATCTTGAATAAAAATAATTTTCTTTCTCAGAAAACAATAGCTGTGTGATTTCTAGTTTAGTATCATGAAAAGCTTGAATCAAAAAAACTCTTTGAAGGATAAACTTGAAATGAAAAACAAAAAAAATTACATTTACCCGTGAACAGAGAGATTCTTAACGTGACCAGCAGGGAGAAAATAAATGATGATAAAGAAAGTGACGTTACAGAAGTGTGAGCCTGGCTCTGCACTGACAGACTGAGGCGGGATGGCTGGGTGTGCATGTTGAGAAGTGACTGACGGAGAGGTGAGAGGTTCACTGGCCTAAAGAAGCCGTGAACTAAGATGACCAGAGACCTGAGTGCCTGAACAGATTCTACCTGTGGCTGAAACTCGCCTGCTGGGCACAGAGCTTACAAATGACCCTGCAGAGCAACAGAAGGAAAAAAGGTTCATTACAAAATAAAACATTCATTAGTGATTATATTCCCCAAAATACACTGAATCAAATAGACTTTGCTGTGCAATCGGCGAGTCACTGAATTGTTCATAAGAAAAACTAGTTTGGATCAGCTTATAATTCTTTCTTAGATAAATAATTTGTATTTTTAAGTACTGTACATGATGTCTAGTCCGACACATTAGCTGGCCAAGAAATAATAATAATAATGATAATAATAATATATAAAAAGACACACTTACAAATATTAGGGAGGGAATAGCTTAATCATATTTGTATGTATGTTCCTCCCCTACATCAAGTCTTTGAATAGGTGGGATATAGCACCAACAGTTGGTTGTTAAGTTGCTGCGCTCTATCAAAGGAGGTGTACGGCCGATGTAATGCTACCAAGCTACTGGGCGAGCATTCTTTGTCGGCACTCTCTCCACTTTTCAAGTCTTTACACAGGATGTGGGAGAGCATCATGCAGGAAGCTCCTCTGGGAGGACCCTGCCTCCTCCCTCAGACCCCCTACCACTTGTGTGAATGCATATTTGGTGCTGTGTCCACCTTGTGGAGATTTGTTGGCATACGATCATACAAGCATGTTTTGTTTTCTCCAAAGAAACAAAAACAACAACAAAAAAATAGTTGCATTGAATGGAAAAAACTCTGAGGGGGGGTTTGCAAAGTTTGCTGTAGGAAGTCCTGGTGTAGCTTTTTTTTTCTTATTCCCCCCCCTTCCTCCCTGGGTTATTATTGTTTTCTTACAGTATCACACTGATTCATCTGACATTACCTTGAAGGAAAGGTATGCAGATGCAGATAGGTCCAATTGTCTTTAACGGCATGCATTGACGAGTAGCGGCACAGCTAAAGTGCTTTAAGTGCTTGTGCTTGAAGCATAGGGGCAGCTGGCACCTGCGGGGGGGCGGGCCGGTCACACCGGGCTCGCCCCATTTAAAGAAGACTACACCAGGATGCACCACTGACAGGAAGAGGTGGGGCAGGGGCTGGAGTGGGGACTAACAGCTCGGGATAGTGGGGTTGGAGAAGGGATCAGGCACACAGACAAGGACAACGTTTTACATGGGGGTAAAGACATCTATGATGGGAGGAACTCAGCACCGTAGCTGAATGATGGACACGGGACAAGGGCGAGGAAGAACACGGGACACAAGGTTAGAGGAACAATGGGACAGGGACTGGACAGTGGGTGGTGGGAAAGAGACATGAGACTGATCCCTGCAGGGCGGCATGTGAACACTTCACCAATAATCTATCCTTTTAGTTTTAAATACTCGAGTTATCTCGTATATATGTAGGCCAGAGACCTTATTTGGGAATCTAACCAAAAGAATATCAGAGATGTGTGTAACCGGGCTTATATTTTGGCACATTTTGCATCTTAATCCACTTGTTGATGGGATCCCTCAGTATGTTCCAGGTTCTTTCTACTGATTACTTCATATAGGATCATACATCAAATCTGCTGTTATCCTGTGGTGAAGGAGTATTTGATACTCAAAAGTTAGATGTTGAGTGAAGTGTTCCTTTATTGGAGGACTACAGGGTGAAGGGGAGGGGAGGCATGGGAAGGTCAGTTTGCAAGGCACTGTAACTGCATGGTTTGCCTGTATTCTCTTCCCAATAGCAGGGCAAGTCAAAGGCAATAAGAAGGGCCCTCGCTGCTAGATAAGAAGCCAAAGCCCTCCCATGCCATAATCCTTCACTTCAAAATGGACCCTGAGCCAGAGTGAGTTTTTTCTCCTTCTGCAGTGTATAATGGAGCATTGGGGGCTAGGATCTCGAGACGGATCGTAGTGACATACGGTTTTTACAGAAATAAAACACTTTTGGGAACGAGCATACTCACACGCCACAGACATGCAGCTGTGCACACGTATGTTATGCGGGTACTCACACATTAAGACACACACTGACTCACGCTCACAGACACACAATAGTTTGTCAAAAAATGTTTTTCGGGTCACAGTCACAAACAAGTCCTCTTT
Organism: Notothenia rossii; assembly: GCF_949606895.1. Lineage (NCBI taxonomy): Eukaryota > Metazoa > Chordata > Actinopteri > Perciformes > Nototheniidae > Notothenia > Notothenia rossii. Next base: position 69,494,538 of record NC_136912.1, read on the forward strand.
AAAGTGAGTGGAAAAGTCCCTCTTTCCTCTCTCTCTAAAATAATAGTGCAGATGGAAGGATTCTCTCTTCCTCCCCCTACTCTCTCAGCTTTTTTGCTTTAAAGAAAACAATTAAGGTTCCTTAAAAAGCACAGGACAGATAGCTGTGATTGACAGAAGCCTTTCCCCCTCCCCCGAACTCTCTGACAGAAATGGGACCTAAAATCAAAAAAAGGTCCAGAGCCCCCCCTTCCTATTTTTTACATAAAACTACATGCACGAGCAAACTAGGCTCTTTCTCTCCCCCCTCCCCCCCCTGCTTGTTCTCTGTCTTTCTCCCTCCGTTCACTCGTCGTCCCTCCGTCCTCTCACTTGCTCTCCAGGTTGTAGCACTGCGTCTCGCCCCGCTCCCTGCCATCATAGCCGGGAAGAGGCTGCCCGTATTTGTCCACGCACCAGCAGTAGCCCCGCCTCCTGCCTTTGGATGGACGGCACTGCAAAATAAAGAGGAGGGAGAAGAGTTAGCGCTTCTTGAACAAGAAGGTTTGCACACACAGCTGGCACCGGCATGGAAAAAAATTACTTTTATCTTTAGTTTTGAGAGTGCAGGGAGAGAAATAACTGGCAAGAAGCAGAGGACTTATCACTTTGAGACACATTGTGAAAACAGATAAGCGTTTCCAAGATGAGGAATTACGCTGACACAGCTTTATCAACGCAGGCTTCAACGTGGCTACTATAATAAGATTCTATCTCTCTCTGTGTTGGCTTTTAAGGTTTTGGATGCTTGTCAAGGGGCCAAGTCGTGCCTCAGAAGAACTTTAATAAGTAGAGATCTCATTGATCATGGTGAGGAATGCCCTGCTGTCTGGAGCTGCCTCCCAGCTTTTATGTGCAGGAACTATAAAGTCCAGGTGATGCAGCTGCTCATAATGTAGAATATGAGAATACATATATCAAGATATGAAGTGATAGAGCCTCTGCTAGGCGTCCACGTGGGGCAACTTTGTCCCCTCTGTGAGTTGTTTATTTATGAGGCCCATGTGCTTCTGACCAGTGGGGGTAAACTATGAAAAAGCAGATTATTTTCGATAGAGCGGCGCGGGGCAATGAGGAACGCACTCAGTGACTGAGAGTGAAAGAGTGTGAAGGTAAACAAGCAGTTGCTAAAATATTTGTCAAGGCCAGTCGGACGGCTGCAAGGAAACCATCGCTGCTATTCTGGGAAACTGGCACACATTCAACATCATCTGGTGCTGATTATTGGCTGCACGTGCACGAGCGCGGGTGCATGTGCACGAATAAACACACATCAGCAAACATGTCGACGCACACAAACAACAGTTGTATCTACTGTATGTATACCCCCAGGAGCACATACAAGTGTGCAGTAATATCACATGTCCCACAGGGGGCAGTCCAAGTGTTTATACAGTATATACTGTTTGTTTGGCTCTGTAAACAACAACACTGCATTTCAATCGCAACAATGGCTATGGGGTTTAAGTGCTTACTTTAGAGGTATAAAGGACCCATTCAAGCCAATGTACTAAAAACCACTTGCCCTAACAAGCAGCCATTCATTTCTGTTTGACAATCAATTAGCAAACTCTTGAAACTGGCTTGAGTTGTTCTAAATGCTCACACTACTCTGCTCTTTGTCCACGTTACATAATTGCTGTGAGGTAAAGCAGTGGAGGGATCTTAACATAATATGCATTACCATGCAATAACTTTCTAACACTGACCAGAACTAATGCAGACTTATTGGTCAATGCGATGCATCAGTTCAAGCTAGTTGATTGGGTGCCTTTCATTTTCATAACGTACAGAAATGAAGACAAATCAGTATCTAGACTGGTCATCGTTACAACATGTTTTCTCAAATACCCCTTGCGGTTGTGTGAATAATGTCTGATCCTTGCGTTACATTGATTTGGAAGATGCTTTGGCTATAGTGCTTCCTTTACATTTAGTTGTTTACATGCATTGGGAGCAATGTGGTTCAGTGTCTTGCTTAAAGAAACTTCCTGTGGGCAGAAGGATTCAGGAATCAGACCACAAACCAGCTCGAAAGTAGCACAACAATGTTTGCATAAGTACAAAACAAACGGCTGCGTTTCCTCATTTAACACCTGTAGCATGAACTGCACAGTCAATCTATGATGAGTTGAGTTGCAAAGGTCTTAAATGCTTTTTTGTTGTTTTTACCAACGGCTCGCAATTTGCGATGATGTGCCAATAGGCCACTGGTGATGTGGTTTAATCTATAGGCAAGGCAAGGCAAAGCATAAAACAATTTGAGGTTCCACGCGGAGTAAATCAAATAACAGAGCGATTAACCTGTTAACCCCCAAGCCTGTTTTTGAGGACTCAGGCTAGATAATTACATTTCCAGAACAAATTACTATAACTTCACTTCTAAAAGGGGAAAATTAATAATCTTTTTTCTCAAAGCAATGATAAACCTGTGAGTTGGATGTAGAAAAGTCAGAATCAATATAGATGTTTTTTATTTTAAAGAAAATTCCGATTGAACATAGTAAAAAACTGTACATTTTAGTGTACGTCCAAAAATTATTTTTTACTTATTGTATAGTGAAAGCCACCCTTGAATGATGGGATGGTAGACTAAAAGCTGTAGGAATCCAAAGTGCAACATATAATAAGTACCCTATAACAAGATTGATGCAAAACAAGTGACATTTAACCTTTTTAGAGAGGTTTAGCAAACGTCTCTTAAAAAATATTTTTAACCGGTAGAGCGAATAAAATCGAAGGGGCATTTTCGCATACACACCAACGTTAACAAAAAAAAGTGGGGGCTTTGCGCATGCAGTTTTGGCCAGAGCGAACCTATCTCTCGCTCGACATCTGAAAACGGGAAAGTCGGTTTATTGCTTATGGATGATCAGAAATAATTTCAAAGGGATACAGACACATTGGATTAACCTATGGATTAACCTTCAGCAGTGATTTATCGTTGTAATGCCATTGAAGACCACTTTTGACCAGACAACGACAAAGGTAAGCCATTTTGCTGTTTTAGCTACCTAGCGCCACATGTTTTGATGTCTGTTTTTGTTTATAAAGTCGCGAGTTCTTATCATGGAGTGATAATGTAGGTACCGATCGATTCTGTGTTATGTCACGATGCTAATCGATGGGTTCAACGTGCAGCTACGATAAGTAATATGGGTGTTATGAGTGAGTTTCTGTGCAGCAATGCGATAGCATTTTTCAGCTCGTGGCTAATTTAGAGGCTCAGCGCTAGCTTTGTGGTTAAAAAAAAAAAAAAAAAGATCAGTTAGCTGAGTTTCTTCCCGTTACATGGATATAAAACATTCATAGTTTATTAAATATTAAGAAGCCCTCAGACGCTGTTTCTTGCAGATGATGCGTTTCTCCCCCCGGTACCGGGGGGATGGGGTTGAACAAGTTAACAACTCACATACCGACTGCACAGAAGTCGGACTGATGCATCTCGGGCAGGGGTCACCAACCTCTTTTAGGATCAGAGCTACTTAAAAAAATTAAAACAAGTCGTGAGCTACTTTTACTCCTCTTTTGTTGTTTTTTGCAGTGTATATATTTAGCACATTTTAACATTATTATATGCTTAACTTTAACCGTTGTGTGCTGTTTGGGTCTGTGGGACCCGTTTTCAGTGTTTACTAAAAGATGTATGCAATTTAATTATTTTAACCTGCTTTATTTGGGGGTGGACCTCACATCCTCTAGGGGGGTCCGGGGGCATGCAGCCCCGGAAAGATATTTTTTTTAAATGTTGAAGTTAAATGCATCAATCTGGTGCACTTTGAGCACAAAATGAATTTATGGATACAGCTCTCAACACTCATATTAAAGGGAGCTGTATACTTTTCAATGATCCAAACATCTTTAGAATATGATCACAACCAATAAAAAATAATTTAAACTTGTTTATTCTTATCCTAGTTAGCATTCTTTTTTTCATTTATGCATATTTTACTAATCACTCCCCTTTTAAACAATTTTCTTACTGTCCTATAGTACACATTGGAATGATTTCTTACTTTATTTTTTACAACTAGGCTATATCAAATAGATAAAGGTGTGCTCTCTCTAGCTCTCTCTCTCTCTCTCTCTCTCTCTCTCTCTCTCTCTCTCTCTCTCTCTCTCTCTCTCTCTCTCTCTCTCTCTCTCTCTCTCTCTCTCTCTCTCTCTCCCTCTGTCTTGCTTGCTCACAGAGGCTGTGTGCTCCTCCGTGACGATGATGGCTTGCGTTAAAAAATAATAATAAACAGATTTGTAAAGTGGGCGGACGCAAACAGGATTTCGAAAAGTGGGGGGGGACATGTCCCCCCTGTCCCCAGTGGAAATTACGCCATGCATGAAGTGGTGAGGTGCCGCTCCACATTGCTTTTCTAAATGTCTTCCCGACTGCAACGCTGGTCCTGCAAATCAAGCAAGAATGTGATTGGTCGATATTCATTGTGGGGGTGGGGGGAGGAGGGGTGTTCGATAGATATAGAGTTGTAGTAAGTAGATAGAGTTCGCTATGTTTGAGGTTTCGTTTCTGCATTGAGTATATTATTTTAATTACATTTACTTTTTTGTTTGGTTTATTTTTTACATTTTGGATTTGCTTGGCGACCTATTTTTAGAACATGCCCCGCGGGCGACTCACGTTGCCCCTGCAAGCTACCCCTGATCTAGGGTATCCAGCGGTAGAATTTGTAGCACTTTTTACGTGCAGTAGGTTGTATAAAGCTCCTTACACACCAAACTGACACCAAAGAACACATCCCAACGGAACGTCGCCTTACGTCTTACGCCATGTTTCGCACTGGAACACACCGCAAAGACTTCAGCCAACGGCCAAGTTGCACGTACGAACTGCGCATGCGTGAGTGGCAATAACTCTCCTTACCAGCAGGCGTTGGTAGTGTGTATTCTTCATTCAAAAGAGGCAAAAACGGGAAGACAGACCGCATGATACACCGAGAGAAGAAGAACAGACTGCGTGATACACGAAAGAAGAACAGACTGTGTGATATAAACAAACAACAAATAGCATGTGCGTTCCATTTTCACTCTACAGCGAGAAGCTCATGGGGCTTTCCCGAAACTGTGTCGAGAGCTGGAGTTAAATGAAATCTCAGATTTCTTAATAGTTTGTTTGGGTCCCTCACTTCCGTTTCGCTTCTCATGCACTGACACAGCCAATCAGAGTGATTTCTTTGGACGACAACATGTCGAATCGGTAGCGGAAGGTGTCGGCACAGCCGAAAAGAGGTGCAGTACACACCAATCTGAGTAGGGCGATACGACGCTCATCGATAATCGGCTCGGTGTGTAAGGACCTGAAAAAAGGACTATAATGTCTACACAGCTTATCAAATGTAGAAGTTAACAACCTCAAAATAAGTCAACTTTCAGAGTCATTCTTGATATTGGAATTCAAAGAGCCAAGACCAAACCCCTCGGACAGCATTGTAATGACACAGAGGCAGACAGACAGGCTTTAGAGTGTGACCAGGTGTCTGTTTCCGGCACAGTCTACATCCACGTGCAGCTTGAGTGCATGATCAAAGGCAGCTTTATAGAGACAGAGGCCTATTAAAATACCTCGCCAACAACTACTGCAGCAGTCTGGGGGCAAGTACGCAGCCCGACACGCCCCATTCTCACACACCAACATCAATCGAGAGATTTTTTCAGTTTTTCCTACCTCTCTTCCTCCTCCTCCTCCTCTTCTGTCTTACTTGGTTTTTCTTTCTCTCTCCTCTCCTCCCTCCATTCCCCCGCACGGTGCCATCGTCTGTGTCTGCGGCCAGCTTCTATTTTAGCCCTGACCCATTGGACGCGACCGCAGAGAGGAGCTTAACATTGTGTTCCTTTTGCTCTGGTTAATGATGATGGAGTCCTGCCTGGTGTATGTGTGTGTGTGTGTGTGTGTGTGTGTGTGTGTGTGTGTGTGTGTGTGTGTGTGTGTGTGTGTGTGTGTGTGTGTGCGTGTGTGTGTGTGTGAGCGTTGAAAAGCCAAAAGGAGAGGTGGAAGGGAGAGGAAGAGCAAAGTGTTCACATTCCCCTGTTGCTTGGCTACCTTTGAATTTCCGATCTGACTCTCGTTCATCTGTGAACTATTAGCAGTCATCACAAGCGATCCTTTCTTTACTGCCATTATCTACAATCTACACACACACACACACACACACACACACACACACACACACACACACACACACACACACACACACACACACACACACACACACACACACACACACACACACACACACACACACACACACACACACACACACACACACACACACACACACACACCACACACACCACACACACACACACACACACACACACACACACACACACACACACACACACAGAAGAAGAATGACAAAGACAGCCCGCTTGAGGACTATGTGTCACTTTACGTCTACTTAAGACTGACATTTTTGTTGTAACCATTATTTATGCACTGGTATCCTTTTAAAGGGGCCCTATTAAGAGAGAAACTTTGGGATTTTAGCCTTTGCAGACCATTTACATGCACCAAAACCTATATAACCCAGTACAAGAAAGGGAAAACCCCCAAAAAGCATAACAGGGCCTCTTAAATGTACATACAATAGTAATGCTGGTGTTTAACTTATGGATACCAATGAATCCCAACATTGATCCAATTGCACAATAGATAAACGAGTACACGTTAATCAAGTAACTACATTTAAACTTTGTCCTTTGGAATTTTGTACATACTTTCCAGACAATTTTATTTGGCAACACAATTACGCAGGAATCATACTGCAGTGACAATAGATGTTTTAAATGTGTCTATGGATAATTTCATACTGTTTCTTTATACTGTGAAACTAGTGTCCTCCATAAGAAAACACGAAGCAAATCTTTTCACAGCACCTTCCATAGCAAAGTTAGTAGTTGATACTGGAAACACAGGTTTTTTTAACCTCAGCTCAGGCTTGGGCCCCATATTCTCATCTTTACAACCCCAACACTGTCCCTGCGTTGTCCACATTGCAGTCCCTAAAAGAGCCCATTTCATCCACAGCGCACATTCATAATGCTACCTTTATGGGGTGTGTATGTGTGTGTGTTGTGCGTATGAATGCGTGCTCTTGTGATGCCGGCCTTTATAGCTAATAGCAGCACCGCTGGGCTTCACGGACATTAAAAAGAGCCTCGGCTGACCACAGGATAAACACAAGCTCTTAAAATGCTGTGTGTGTGTGTGTGTGTGTGTGTGTGTGTGTGTGTGTGTGTGTGTGTGTGTGTGTGTGTGTGTGTGTGTGTGTGTGTGTGTGTGTGTGTGTAGGGGTGCATATATATGAACGTGTGTAAAATAGGGCGCATATGTGTGCGTGAGTGTATGTAAGTGCATTGGGAGTCGCTGCAGGATATTGCTTTTTCTAAAAAAGAAGATTGTTTATTGAGAGTCCTAGTGAATTAAGCTCCAGAATAATTTGTTTGTTTTAGAAGAATGGAGCTATACAAACTTTCAAATAGGAGCCAAAAGAATCAATATAAACCAGACTTGCAAAAACAGATGGTACAATATGAATGGAAGAAGAGGAGACTTGATGAGAGTCAAATTATTCAATGGCAAATCTGATTAACATCACAGTCATTAATCAACTACCAATTTTTATAATTAGCATGTTAAAGTTTCTCTAATGTTAGCTAATGTGCACAATCTCATATTATTTTGTATTGAATACTTTCATCAACTGAGGAAAGAAAACACAAAATTAATATTATTTAATTAGATGTAGGTTCCCTTAAAGCCGGCTGAACAGTTACAAACACTCATTCCTGCCAATGTCCATTAAGCTTCTCAACAGACAAATGTAATATATAGTTTAAATGTTTAAATGTTTGCCATGTCAGTAGGTTTGTCTGTGTATAGGTGAAAACTGAGTATATGTAGGTTTCTATCTGTACTATGTATAAATTTTTTTGTTGATATTTTGTGGAACTGTAGACCAAGTCCAGAAAAAAATGTTCTTACACAGACAATAAAGTCAATCGTATTGTAATAAGGAATCTCCCAACTTTTGAAAGGCATCGCTTTGACAATTTATAAACTTTAGGGCCTAAAATACAGTCATATATTCCTAAATAGTTTTTACATTGTCAGATACAGACATTTTGTTACAATAACCCTTGTTTCTGGAATATATAATCTTCGATTGATTCTAAGACTAATGATCGTAAGAAAATAATGATAAACTGGCAATAATAAAAGTGATGATTAGCTGAAGCAACATTTCAGGATGGGGTATCAACACTCAACTCATACACTGACATACAGTATGTCTGTGAAATCATTGTGACAATGAAACATACTACTCTCAATGTTATGTAACAACCAAAGAACAAAAAAAAGCGTCTCCACATCCCCAAGTGAGAAGGAAGCCGATGTGGATTAGAAATCCGGGGAGGGAACAGAGCGAACGAGAGAGACAGAGTGAAAATAGCTGTCTGGGTCCCCGAAGGTTGGCCAGTTATTATATAGCCATTGTGGTCGGTGTGTACGTTTCCACAGATCCTTCTGAGTCACGCTCAATAATTCACTCCTTATGGGCCTGCCACTGTCAGCAGGGAGGAGGCATAAAGGGTATGCAGGCACCTGGCTAGCATCCTTAACCCACTGCCAATTCCTCTTCCTCTCAAAACACAGACACTGGCGTTCCATTCACAAACCTCTGCAGGGTCATTCCTGGCCAAACAAGGAAGGGGAAAGCCAGGTGGGCAGAAGGCAGGATGGGCAGAATGATGGAGAAGGGAAGCAGCAGAAAAGACGGGTGAATGACTGTAGGCGAGGCACAATGGGGGGCAATGATGGGTGGGTGAAATTATGAATAAGAGCCTGAGAGTGACAGTGCGTGAGAGGGAGGAGAAGTGAGAGTGAGTGTGAGACTTTGAGAGGTGTAATGAGTGGGTCAGTGTTGGGCATGCATGGCCTGAACTGGGATACTGGGCCAATTCATATAACTGTTGCTAAAAATACTTTCCCTGTAGCCGAGGTAGGGCTCACACTGCTCAGCCAACCTTCTCCGACAGCACTCATATTACCAGCAACGTACACACTGGAAAGCACACACGTAAATGCTTGTCATGATAGTTGACCTCTTAAAACAATATTCTGCCACTAATCCATCTCTATAGTATGTACATATCCTCAAGTCTTAAAAAGTGTCTCTTTAAGGTTGATAAATCTGTCTGTCATCAAGGTTCAAGGTTCTTTATTTAGTCATACGAACATAGCTACAGTGTAGTTATGCCGATGAAAATCTTGTTTCACAGGCTTCTCCAACATTGCAACAAAAAACACAGATAAACAGAAAAATATAGTGCAAGTAAATAGTTATACAAAAAGAAAAATGGGTGGGTGCTGAGGGGGCTGCAGCACCCCCATCTGTGAGGCTCCACTAGCAGTTTAGGCAGATAAAGGCTTTAAAATAAAAATATTGCCATCAACAGGCCAATAACACACATATTATTATTTCATAACATACTATTAATTCATCTATTGCTTTTTAACTTATCTTTATATTTTTCTTATATTGTGTTATTGTTGCAGTATGCTCTAGATGCCTTTTGAAATTGCCCCATTGGACCAAAATAAATATAATTTAATTGAATATGACGTGTACCGTTGATGAAGCAGGCGTGAAAAACAAATATGTCTGCTGCGTTGAGATTTTCTTAAGTGTCTGGAACAGCAATCCAAAGACTGTGGGCTTTCAGAGGACGTTGGGCTTATATCAATGATGTGGGGGTTTCTGGGCATTTCCAGAACAAAAGTGCTTGCCATTCATTGACTGAAAATGCGATTCCTAGAGGAATCTCCAAATGTCAAAAATGTTTGATACCAAATCATGAGCTTTTTTCTATGGTGGACCAAAGCCTCTTGGTTTCCTAGGGAAAACCTTAACATTTTTGGAAGAGAATGTGAGAAAGATGGTCAAAAGTTCTAAGATTTTGAGTGTGGTAAATGGCATCAACGCAAAGGTTGGCAAGTTTTCTTATTCAAGCCAGGTAATGCGCAAATAGTCACAACAATTGACAGACACTTTTATCCAAAACGACTTACATTCACTTCAATATTGTATGAAGTGCATATGGGCAGACGATTGAACCTCTGACCCCCTGATTGGTAGACAGCCATTTCCACACTGAGCGACGGCTACCAAATAATGCTGCAGATGTGGTTTCTATGATCAATTTCTTCCTTTTATTTTACTGGTAAAATATATCACAACTTGAATCCATGATTCATCGAATATGACCATAGGGCCTTTTCTTTTCCAGGAAACCTAAAACCTTCTACGAACTCTGGGCGGTTTTCTGGATTTCGACCAGATGAACCTGTTTCTAGTTTATTATCTTATAAAAGTACTGTAGTGGAAGTTAGTGCTTTCTGGTGGACCAGCAACCAATGTTTCAAAGTCGGCTGTACTTAATATCACATACTGGTCTCCCTGTATGATCATCAAGGTAAAAGCAATACAAGGCTGATGCTAATTTTACCATGTGGAGTAAGTTTTGCAAAAGTAATAGAAATGTATCCAAATTCCTGACTGTAGGAAACGAGCAACAGCTTTCCAACTTATGAATCTATGTTTCATCTTCTTTGTCTGTGAAATATGTAACCTTTATCTACCGTTATCTAATCTGTTATCAGGAAAGCACAAAGGGACTTATGTATAGTCCACATTTTAATTCCTGTTGATCCTTCCTTCCTGGAACCACTTGGTAAGTTCCCAATTTACTTCCTGGTACTATTTGGGTAAAAAGGTCTCCATGAAAGATGAAACTACCGTCTCCTCCCAGCCACCTTTCAACAGTGCCTGAGTATTAAAAGATTTCGGGTGTGGTATCAATTTAATATACTGAGGCATCCTGTGTATCATGTGTATCATGTGTATGCTCATGCCCCTTTTTTCCTCTGCAAAGTCCGTCACCCACCATCCACCCGCTCATCCCTCCCTCCGACCTCCCCCCACCCTTCCCCCCCTTGCTCCCTTCTTTTCACAGTATTGTCACCCTAAACGGTTCACACGGTCTCCTCTTCGCTGTGTTTCCGGTCATAAATCTCCGCAGCTCACCGTGAAGGCACATCCCCTCGGATGGATTTAACACAACACCCCTGCCCCACCGAACCCTCTGAGAAAAGGGCGACAAGGGCTGGCACACTGCTGCACACACACATACATATTAACACACACACATGCTTAGAAGAACAGAACTGACACTTTCCTTGTAGGTATTTGTTGATGTAATCCAGGGAAAGAACAAGAAAAAGACTCTGATTTTAATAAAAGTAACAATGAAGCCTAACTTTTTAGACTGAAAAGAGTAATGATTTGTGTGTGTGTCTTTGTGTGTGTGTCTTTGTGTGTGTTATGGCTCGAGTTGGTGTCTGAGTCATGGTGCTTGTGGGTTCATTTTATTTGGTGATTAGCGTTTCTCAGAATGGGCTCTATCTCAGCGGAAGCCCTCCGATAAGGTTCCCAATCTCAGGAAATGGGACAGTGGTATCAATTTGACATGCCTTAAGTCTAAGTACTCCGCTACAACACCTCCCATCTACTCTACACCTTCCCAACGATCCCCTCCTCTCCCCAGGTCAGCACATCAGCCACCCATCTTTTCTGAATGAATTTTAGCTTCCCGTTTTCTTTTTCCTCCAGTCTTACAAATGAGCAGGCCATGGGTGGCCTGAATCTGCTGTACAACGGACAAGAAAAACTAAACCAGTGACAGCCTATTTGTTTTTTTTACCTCACCAACAGCACCCCACACCTACACACCCTCACCAAAACTACCGCCATCAAACAAGCGCCATACATACACTCCCCTGCCGCCACATCTACCGTGCCACACACACTCCCAGACCGCATTCTTACATCCCTACCCCCCACACTCTCCCACACCACACACCCACAAACACACCTGACCGACTTCATTTCCTGTGAGGCATGAGTCAGACGGCTGCAGTGCATTTACCGGAGAGTAATACATGGTTATTAGCCATTCTGATAATATAGTGTTGATGTGGCTGTCAAGGCAACCTGAGCTGCAAAAAAGAAAAGAAAGGGGGATTGTGCATGTGTGGGTGGGTGGGTGGGATGAGTCGCTTAGGATTCTTTGGAAGTGTTCAGGCATGCGGTGGGTCTACTTCCATATCAGCAGTAGTGTGTGTCCTTGTTGAAGTGTGTGAGTGAAAAGGGGAGATAAAACAGCAGAGAGAGCCACTCACCTGTTTTTTCTTGTAGAAGCCCTTTCTGTCACAATTGGGTATGCGGAAACCTTTCGGGTTGAGCACGTTGCTGATTTTGAGACCGCTCAGGATGCTCTCCATCTCCCGCCGACACGGCCCCTAGCAACACGGCAAACACACGCCGGGGACGCCACTGTTACACACTCATCCTTAAACCATCACAATGCAAATATAGCAGTTCATGGTTAACATCAGAATGTCCAATTAACTCTCCCTTTAAGTTGATTTTAAGTAAAACAAAAATATAATTTTTACACAGTATATGATGAACAGAATGTTGGTGTCTGCTTTTTCAAACAAACATTTGAGATGTATAAGACTTTGGGTTGCAGTGATTATCCTATTGTTTTGTCCAGGCTTACCATTTCTAGAAAATGTTGTTTAAAAATGATAGTTAATAACTTAAAAAGGTACTCTGTGGAGTATTTAAAAACAAATCGGTCTGTCGAGCAAGGCCTTGTTGAGATTCCCCTAACTGCTAGTATATTTTTCAAGGGTGCACGCAAATCATCTATCACAGGATGACAGCTGTATGCATTCTTGCCAAATGCATCCATATGCTATGAAGAGCCAGCAGTAATTCCAATAAATTCCTTCAGCAGGTAATTTTACTGAGGAGTTCTCCCCCTTTACCAGGTCTGCTAATCAGTAGGTGGAGTCCAAGGCATGCAATGAAAATGTTGCAGACTGCTGTCCCAAAATAGCATATGGTTTAATGCCTATTGACAGAGGTTAGTCCTAAAAAGGGGAACTGTGACTCTCAAGAAGATCTTCCATATATCAACTTTAAAACCCCATTTATTTTGAATCTGGTGAGTTTCAGATGCAGAGAAGATTTTTCTTTAACTGGAACTAGTTATTGTTATTTTAAGTCACCAATGATTTAGAAATACTATTTATTGAGGTGTTTATTTGTGGAAGTTAAGCATGATTAAACATGAACTTTTGTCCTTGGATTGCATTTGTTTGTTTACATTATTGCAATCAGTTCATACAACTTTATCAAATATTTAAAAAAGCAGTCCTGTAACATTACTCTGCTTTCATTCAACACAGCCTTCATTAGTACATCCTACAGTAAATTAAGCACCCTGCTGTATTGAATTGAGTATAGATTTTGGATCAGGAATAGTTTTAAGTCAAGAAACCTTTTTGAAAATAAATTGTGACCCAATAACCTAAATAAAATGCAATGTACAAAGATGAACAGGTGTAAATAATCTAATTAATAATTGATAGTTTTTATTAACTACTGATTTCAGGTTCCTGGTGTAATTTGTTGCACCTGTGGTTTACTACAGTAATACAAGTTAAACATGTCTTAAATGTATTAAATATGTTTGAGACAATGCTTATAGGGGTACCTGATACATTTTTAAAGACAGCCTTGAACAATTGTGAATATAGGTTTATGGACAATTTAAGTGCTACTGGTTATTTTATAGAAAGACTAGGTGCATGAAATATAATAGCACTGACCACATTTCACATCAAAAGCAGTTTCTTATTATGATTGTATCTGGTTTATCTTTATATTAATAATGTCACATAGTGCACTGCAGTGCATGGGTTATCATCAATGCATTTGAGTGGTGGCGTCTCTCTATCCTGAACGTCTACTAGGCTGTAGTGCCAAGTGGTAAAAGCGGCAGGCAAAACTTCAGGTAACAAACTAAAACTTGTCAAATATCAAAGAAAATCGATAAAAGTCGGCCACAAGTTAGGCAACATGCTATTTACCTAACAACTGAACAAGCAATATCACTAGTTAGCTGGCTTGCATTGGCCAAATTTGCGAATTACGGCAAGCTAACGTCAGTGAGCTTACTAACTAGCAAACAAGAAATCAACGACAGACTTTATTAATTATAAATGTGTGAAAAAATACATATTGCTAAATCGTAGTTCGAGAGCTAACGCTAACTAGCTAGCAAAACACCGGGCTGCTGTCAGCCTCTGCGATTATCTGCCCCGGGGTAACGTTATGTTGTTTTTATTATTTCAGTTATCATATTGCCACCTACACTTAAATGTACTGTATATAACTTTGTTCAAAGTAAATGCATGCTACACAAAGCATTGTTTTGTAACGTAAGAATGAGAGCTAACTAGTTTGCTAGCAAAACACATTGCAAGATAACGCTAATGATTTTTTAAGCACGCTTTTTTTTTGACATTTTTGCGTAATAATGTTCCTGATTTCTGTTTTCAAAAGGCAAACACTATCATGTTGACATTTGAATGTGTGCTTTTTAAATGTCTTAGCAGGTCTCTAAGAACCTCTAGGCCTACTGTTTATCATACAAGTATAGCAACACTATAACACGTTACAGACATCTCATTGCCTCTTAGTGTGACTTACATACTCGGTCTCCCTCTTGTTCTCCAGGGAGAAGTTGTGCATGTCCATGTTGGCTCCCCCTGAAACCGATTCCAACTTGAAGCTTTGAGTCTTCTTGTTCTGATCTTTCTGGATCAGCTTGTTGTGCATCGGAAGCCTGCTGTCAATCGACCCCCGACTGTGCCCACCATTCACGGTCACCAAGCCAGGCACCATCGTCACCGTTGTGGTCTTGTTGGAACAGCCTACTACCTGATTTCCAGCGTTATCTGAAGGGGTAAAGGCAAGTCATCAGTTTTAAAACGTTTGGAACTGAACAATGCACAAGTTAGCATCAGATCCTATGACATGACTTACATTCTTCAAATGTAGACTACATTGGACTCCACAGACTGCCACTCGTATCTTACAGTATGCCGGAATAGTAGAATAACTCGTTTCACCAGAAAATACAAGTTTTACAAATCTGAAATGTAAGGTCTCAGAAAAACTTGAATTCTTACAATAAATATCTATTTTGTGCAAAAACAGTGACTTAATATCATCAAATCAGCTATGATTTTACTTTACTATTCCATTAAAACATTGTTCTACAGGATGTTAAACACCTGTGTCTCTTAATCCAAAAGAGAGAAAAAAAGTTAGCTCATTGCTTTGTGGGTTGGAGAAAATAAACAGAAACATGATGATTTCATATCCACACATTTCCATAACATGCAGACCAAAAGATAGTTGCAGAGGCTCAATGAGTGTAAACAAGACTTTTTAAGGTCACTAGGGAGAAGAACATGTTATGTATGAGTTTATATGTGTAGGGTGGTGAAATAGGGGATTGTGGCTAAAAGAGGAGGAGGTTAGCGCGGTAAGAGATAAAGTAGGAGATGAGGGAGCAGATATATTATTAGCCTTTGGCAAAGATTACTGTCAAACCGTTAAAGACAGAGGGGGGGGGGGGGGGGGGGGGGGCATCTGACCAATTGGGAAGAGAGGAGGGGGCTCTATACTCTCCTACCTAATATAGGAATTGACCAAACTACACGCAATGTGCCGCCTGCCGGGTAACGTCACCACAAGGCCAAAGTCGGAGGAGCTAACTGAGCTTGGAGACGTCCTGAAGAGGCAGAGGGACGATGGGAACACACATGCAGTGGCTCACACACACCCAAACACAGTTTTAAACCGTTAACTCAAAGCAGATTTTGTGTTCGAGAGCTGCGGTGAGGGCGGCGGACGGACATTTAGGGGTGTAGCTCGTGTGGGCAGGCAGGCTGGCAGCCCTTTCTCTGTGACCACCTGATCAATTACTGAGGTGGTGGGGCTCCATAGTCTCCCAGGCTCTTCAGGATTTGGAATAACAACATGAATGTCAACAACAGCATCAACTAAAACAAGACGACGTCAGAAACCAACAAATGCTCTTTTAACCTAAAACAACCTTCACATGGGTTTTCTGAACCCTTCAAAAAATGTCCATAAACTTCCATAAACAAGGACAACAATATTGAGCCCTTTTTAAGATTCCTGAAAGCATTCATTTTTATTGTCAATATAAACTTTTATATAACATTTCTAGGAAGTCTGGGGCGTTTTAGATAAACACATTACGCAATTTGTTTGTATAATGGCAAAGGGGTAAACAGCACAAACTGCGGTGAGGAGAGCTTGTTAATGTCTGGGAGGAGAGGCTGCACTGGAGCTGGGGACTGATGGTGGTGGAAACCACTGGGCCGCATTTACACACTCTCACCATCAGGGGCGCTTGGGATCATTTCCCTTTCTTCAATAGGGGAGATACTAGAAATAAGAATGCATTGAGTCCATAGACTGTATTGAAACCTCTCTCACGGCTGCTATTTATTGTCTTCTTCTTGACAAGCCATAAAAGTGCTATAAGATGCATCTCTTTGCTCTTAAATTGGAAATAATTTTATTTTTGTGTTTAATCAAAGACTCAAAAGGCAGAATAACTGACAGTAGAGGAGGAGAGAGGAGGAGAAATATGCAGGCTACATGTCAGGAAGTGAAAAAGTAGGACTGCAGTAACTGTGTGTGTGTATGCTGGTGGATGCATAAACATGTGTGTGTGTATATGACAATGTGTGCTTGCACACTGCACGCTTCCATGGCCAAAGCAAATAACCAGGAAGAAGAAAACACACAGAGGCTCCTGGAGGTCTGACGTCAGCAGTGCCTATACACACAACAGTGTGTATTCACATGTAGGTGGCATGTGTGCCGTTTCACCAGTGCGAGCAGCATGCATCCATTCACACAAAACACCATGCAGATATAAAATACCTCTTAATATTAGAGAAACAACCATGCATTGACCAGGGTGCACATTTTGAGTTCAATGATTAAGTCTTGAGTGAGTGTATTGGTTGCTTATAGAGAATACAGGGACATTGCCCCCCCCCCACCCCCTTTCTCTTTTGCCAGACACTGGACAAGGAAAGAGGCAGCACATATTTTCATGCCGTGTACAAAAATCCATGAGCATTCCTTGAAGGAAAATAAGGACATTACAGAAGACAAGGACATGGTCTGGGCTCAGCCTCAGCTAAATACGGTATACTTACTGAATGTATGTGGCATTCCTTAACTATTGGTTTGAGGGAGCCAGGCTGTGTGTGTGTGTGTGTGTGTGTGTGTGTGTGTGTGTGTGTGTGTGTGTGTGTGGGGGGGGGGGGGGGGTGTGGGTGTGTGTGGGTGTGAGTGTGTGTCAGAGAGCAGTGTTATCCTTACCGTTAAACAAACATTCTGCACGACAATCATTTAATACCTTACATTTCATTTAGCATATAACGCATCATTGTCAAAATCAGTACACAAATGGGAAAGAGATTCCTCCTGGTGGGAAAGCAACGATACATTGCTGCGTAAACGTCCAACCCAGCTGGTGTTATCCACTAAAACTTTCAGGAGCCTATGGGATTTGTTAAACCCAGGCGAACACATCACTGTGCAATGTCAAGCCTCCCCTCTAAAACCCCACGACTAAAATGGTGATTTGCGTTGTGGCAGGCTGCAAAACAGCCCACAGAATGCATTTTGCGCATATTTATTTGTGCTTTGCATCTTCAGAAGGCCAGTCTTTATCACATCCACCACTATCAATACTACGCACTTTCTTTTCGTACATCCACATGGAACTCCGCACAGAGAACCCCTCATGGAGAGAGCGGCTGTCAACGGCACCCAATAATTACGCACGCACAAAAAAACAACAATATAATTCCCAAACTATTACAAATGTAATGAAAACACCTATAGCCTACCTTGTTTTTGCGCCGTTATAAGAATGTTGTTGAGTTTTTTGGACACGGCGCTGGAGCACACTCCCCGTCCCTGCAGCAGAGCCTGCAGGGGTCGGCTCTCCCCCGGCTGGGGTTGGCAGGTCAAGCCGGAGCCACAGCGCGCCGTGTACACTCCACACGCCTGTCCTTCACCGAGAGCGCACGTCATGCAGCAGCCGCAGCCGGGCTCCCTGAGCCGCTCCGTGCAGTCCTTGGGCAGCGGCGTGCACTGCAGGAGCGCCCTGGCTTCGCACGGCTCACAGCGGACCACCGGCCCCACCGTTCCGGCCAGCCGGGTGAACGCAGCCAGAGCCGCGGCCAGACAAAGCACGCAGATACCGGGCATTCTGCCTATGAAGCTGGTCACAAAGGGACAGTATGTGAGTTGTCACGTTGGCTTAAGGGTACTCTCTGTGACACAGCGAGCCGGCTAGCCTTATCCATCTGTATTTTCTTTTACGCGAACTTCTCGTTTTATACAGTCGGAAAAAAGAGCCAACAAGTCACACCCTCCTCCGTATGAATAATGTAAACGGAGAGCCCCGATGTGAGGGACCGCTACATCCAGTCTGAAAGGAGAGAGAGAGAGAGAGAGAGAGAGAGAGAGAGAGAGAGAGCTGCGCACACGTTCAACACTTTTAATCCCTTTTCTTCTCTCATGCTCAACTCTGTTCTGATAAGAAAAAGCAAAGGTGTTCATTTCAATCTGGATAATCCTTGTCTAGTAAAGTGAGCTGCAGATGACATGCACGAAAGCATGCAAGTGTCAGTTACCTTACTCCTTGCTTTTAGTTATATTTCTTTCTGAAATGCACAGATGCAGATTTCTACGAGAAGAGCAAAATGTTGCACCAGGAAAGATTTCTCCTGTGTTGACTGTTCCTCAACCTGTGGAGGTTTCCGCACCACTGGCCACATCCCCGGCTGGAATCATAGATATGTAGTGAATGCCATTGGTGGAACCCCCCACATGCAATACTGATAAACATTCCTCTGGGCAGGTGTGTAGGTGGCCTCCATATTAACCCACTAAAACAATAATTTCTTTGCATATAACTTGTGTCAGGCTCAGTGGTGGGTTTAGCCGTAGAGGTTTGCTTGACTGTTGCGGGTTGCAGAAGCTGCAGTGTTGGGGTGCACATGTCCAACATCGGCCACAGTTAGCGTGCACGTGCAGGCCAGACTGCATACCTGAACCCTTCATCCAAGCAGTTTCAGAAGCAGTGCTCACCTTTCACATACACTGAGCAGACTTGGTGATCCGGCACCTCACCCCCATCCCTCTCCCCCAGCAAGCATCCAGACCCCCGGCACCTTCCCTCCAGTGTGCCCCCCTTCAACCCCACAGGATTACAAATTATTATATTAAAAAACGTGTTCGGATTCTGCAGGCTCAGCATCGCCCCCCTGTCCGGCATATCCTCCTGTTCTGCAATAACAAACGTGAGAGGGGGGTACACACTGAGAAAATAAAGCAATCAGTATCGGCCATTGTGTGATTTCCACCACAGAAGCAGAAAAAGTGTTGAGACTGCATTATGAAAAACAAGCAGAGGGTAAGGAAACACCCCGGAATAGCAAGAATACGACTCGGCTAATATTAGTTTTCTTATTACTTGACTTGTTTCTTCTATTTCTGCATTTTTCCTTGTCTGAAATATTCAGTTTCTGACCTTTGGCTTGTTTATTGTCTGCCCGTGTATCCAGTGTAGGATTTACCTAAAGCGCCCTTATTGTTTTAACAAATTCAGCAAAAAGACACCTTGTGTGGATACAGTACGATCAAAGTTTATTTTGTCATGACCTTAAGGTGATAGGGTTCATCCTGATGTGCTGTAATTGTTTCCTTGGCTGAATACAGCTACTAAGCCAGTCTTCAGACAATACATAAACAGCCTAAATGGATATGACATTCTCAAGTTTTATGACATTTTTGCTTGATCAGATATCATAGAATAGATAGCTTGATGAAAGTCAACCAATGGGGCGATAACATAACATTCTCCCTGTTTTGCACATCCGTTGGGATCCTCAAGAACAGAGTGTATTGTAATTTGCCTCGGGACAGTTTAAAGACAAAATGAAATCTGACAACTGCTGGCACAAACCTGTACGTCTCATTTCCCGATGTTCAACCCGCCTCTGTTGCAGTTTCAGCAAACTGCAATAAGAGATACTATTTGTTTTACCCAACATGCTTGTCTTCATCTTGCGTCTGCACCTTTGTTTTTTCGCCCTTCGAGGAAACTGATATTATCTAGTTATTAATCTGTCCTTCTTTACAGAGTCTCTCTCCCAGTCAACATTCCTCTGCATGACAATGCCACAATGTAGCACATTTCAGGCCGTAAATCATTAATTGCAAACTCAAAGAGGCTGAAGGCACGACATAGCACTGGCACAATGCACTTTATAATTTGAGGTTTTGTGGGAACACAAGGATCTGGACAGATTTATTTGTTTCCTTCCTCCGCAAGTAATTCGAGCAGCACATTTTTTTGCTGTCAACGTATGCTGTACTTATATGTGAGCCATACATGTACCATGAGCACGCATCGCGCTGGCAGACCACGTTCTGACCTGCATATCCCATCTTACAAATAACAGGAATTTTAACAGCACAGTTATGTGTTTTTTTTTGTCGACTGGACTTTATCGTTTACCACAATGCACAACAGTGGGTCTACAGTGCGCTTAAAGAGGGTTGTGTCCTGCTGTTTTTAAACCGTAAGAGTAACAGTTATTATATAGAATAATACATTTAGAGCATGGCACAACATTCTTCATTGGTCAATCTGCAACTCCATGAAAAATTACCCAAAAATGCTAATAATTTATCATAATTATGAATATCTTCTCTTTTTACGTGTGATACTGTACATTAAACAGCTAACCCATAATTTCCAATTCAACAACTAAGTTTGGACCCCGATACTATGTTTGAGCAGTAAGTCAGGGTCTTCTAGCATTTCCCAGAGCTTTCAATAGCCGCTTTCACACCAAGTACTTTGGCGTATTTAGTTCCCAGTACTTAGTCCCGCCAAACTCTTTTGTCCCTGTCCTAGTAAATTGCGTTCACACCGGAATAAGTCCCTGAGGGAGGATTAGGCAAATGAAGCCGCTGACGTCACTTTTTCTTCTTCTGCTTTGGGTTTACTGGCAGGCCGCAAACAACTTCCCGGCTTATACTGCCACTCGAAGTCCCCGGAGTCTCCCGGACTCCCCCGGACTTCGGGACTTCGGGTGGCAGTAAATCGCCACCCGAAGTCCCGGGCAAATCGCCAGAAGCGCCGACACCTCCTCATCACTCCACCGTTCCCACGTTTTATTTTGTGTTGCCATAAGTTAGTCTCTCTCCGTTGTTGCGCTGGTCTAATGCTAATGCTAATAATGCTAATGCCAGCAAATAAAATGGCGGCTTCACAAAACATTTTGGGAGTTTTACGGGTCGTGGTTTGCAATTTGCCCAGCCAATCAGAAATTGGAACATTTTCCTCCCCAGGAAAGTACCTGCTCTCTAGCAGGGACTGAAAAGGGGTGAAAAGGTTTACATGAACCAAGTTCTAGATCCAGATTTTTTTGGTGTGAACGCAAAATCCCAAGAACTATCGGAACTATTCCTGGGAAAAGTACTCCGTTGTGAAAGCGCCTAATCACACCTTACAGTCTTCATCAATGGACAAAGCTGGCTCTGTTGCCACAGACATACATGTGTTTACGTGGTCTAGGTGAGACCTAAAAGACAACCAAGCAAACTCTATCTGATGAAGAACAGGAAATAAATCAATATGAACCCACTTTATCTGAAGGTTAAGCTAAAAACGAGTGCAACTAAAAGGTCAAAATTATTCCTCAGTGCAATAGTAGTAGTAGTAGCAGACAAAGTTCTTTCAAAAAGTTTCTCTGGAACCTTAAATGGATGTTTACTGTCAACAAGTTTGTAAAAGATTGTTGACTGCTTCCTCATATGTTTTCTTTTAAAACTATTTTCGTACATGATTGAGCACATTCCAAAGGATTGACAGATTTGAAATTAATTAAACATTCCTTAAAGCAGCCAAACGAAGGCCTTTCTTATCAACATAACCCATTTCAACTTTGTAAACATCCTCATAATGCAGCCCAAATGTTTCAACATAGTCTGCTTTGTGTCTCACTGCTTTAATTGTGTGCAGTTGGGTTGCTTTTCCTATAAGGAGAATGATTAAAATTCAATTTTGTTGAACGATGTTGACTGTGGCTTATGGGGTAAAAAAAAAGCATAAATAATATGTGCTGCCAGCTTCGTGTTATGGAAAATCATTTGGTGCTCCTTAACTCAGCCGGGGTGCTGACAGTGATGACAGGTCTCGTCCGTCATGGGGGAACATAAAGATACACTTATTAAGCCGGTTCATTCCTGAAGGCTGATAACTGCTTTGGAGCCTTTAAACAACAAAGCTCTAAAGCATGTTTTAAAATATGGGGAAACTTGCACTACACAAACTGAAGGATTAGTTAATGGATGTTGGAAATCTGTGAGTTCTATCATCAGTTTTGAAATGTTACTATTCATACTAATGCTTGCTCCTTTACTTTAGTAGAGCAAAGAGGATGGGATACAACCATATGTTGGATGCCCACTTGGGTGGTAGACATCTGCCTTGTTAACTACCATCCTCAGACCCCATTAATTTGGCTGTTTTGAGGTTAGGACTGACAGTTCAGTCCTTTTCCAGAAAGTTCAAGGCCCAACAGTGTCTGAAACTGTTAGAATTTCCCTTCAGGTTTTCTGTGGATATGAGGCAGGTAAACAACTGTGTCAATAAAGTCCTGTTAAGTTTTTATGTGTTTTCCAACTGGGTTAATTCTGAATGTTTCCACATCCAGCGTCATAGTGACTTGTACTTGGAAAGCAAAGGGCTGATTTTTGACAAAATTTTCCAGAAACTATAAGTGTTCCCTCTATAATATTTGAGAATTATACATCACAAGTTGTTACCCTTTTTATAGAGATAATGGTGCATTTTTTATTGAAATCTGTTAAATGTCACACATGCTTTTAAAACCAGCCGTTGTTTATTGATTGTTGTAATGGGGGGCTGCTCTACAGGAATGAACTCTTCCTGTTATATCTGTTTTCAATAAATGGCTGGAATGAACACAGCCTGACCGCTCTCTGTCAGTGTCTGCATGACATGGTTAGAGAAACATCTGGAGGCAAGAAGAGGAAGACAGAAAGAGGAATGTGTAGAGCTAGAAAGGTGAAGGGAGGAAAAAAAAGTTAACTAGCTCTAGGTTTTTAATCAAGACAGCTGCATATGGGAGCAAGGAGAAGCAAAGAGGTTAGGGTTCTAACACATGTTATGATGTGTTTGTGGTGAAGTCTGCCGTTTGTTTGGGCTGCAGTTAGATATGCCTGGCAGCTCCCAGCTGGAGGTCTGAGCCCTGCCCAGCAGAGACTCACTCTAATTGGTCAAAAAAGGCAATGTGGCACCTCGGATTGAACTCATGCCTGGAGGCCAGGTATGGCATACTTAGCAGCATACTGAGGAAAGATCACAGTCTCGGGCTCGCAGTCCCCGACTGTCTTAAGGTCAGCAGTTCTCCCACGGCCGGCCGCACGAAAGGAGGAAAAGGAGATACAAGGCTTAACAATCACGCCTGGCCCTCTCAGGTTGACCAACTCAAGTGACACTTTCCTGAGAGTCAGCCAATTCCAGGCTGCTAAGAGGATACGTTTCTTCCTTCCTGTCCTGACACACATACCCAGCTAGCACCACTCAGAAGTCTTCAGGCTTGCTGCTCACCAGGCACAGCCGCTTTAGTCACTGTTTCACGCTTTCTAAAAGCCATGCGGCCCTGCAGCGTGGATGGGATCAAAGAGTGTGTCGCTGCAAAGACAAAGTCCTCACTAAGAGGATTGAGATCTTAAACCTAACTCTCACAAAGTCTAACTGTAACTGCAGGTAGGCAACAGGAAAAGGCCAGCTGTGTGGTTCATACAACTCCAAACAGATTAGAATAGATCCATCCATCCAATTTCTCACGCTTATCCCAAGGCTTTTTGCTGTGGCTGGGTCACAGAGTTGTTTAGAAAATGATATTTGATGGAATGCATTGTGAAATGTGATTGAAAAAGATTGAAGGAAGAAGATCAGCAAGAAGAAAAGCAGTACACAGTGGGGGGGATAGAGACACAGAGAGGTGTCTAATCTTGGCTTGAACCAAGGACACGTGTATTGATGTCACCTCCGGAGGTGTGTGAATGTCAATGGATCCTGTATTATGATAGTGGCAAGCCTCCTATTAATATTCTTATTTTTATAAAAGATGAAATAACTAAATCTGATGTGAATAGTTTGTTCTCTGAGACAAATCTGAGGAACATTGTTATGTGATTCCCCTTAATTTCTCAGCCTGTTTCATCTCTTGTTGTTTGACGGTACCCAACTTTATTGTTCTGGACACTTTGCACTACTTGCCCTGCATCAAATGGCAAACAGACAAAGTAAAAAACCAGCTGGTGGAAATAGGCTGAGCTATTGATTTACGTTCATTACGGGTACAAATGAATGCTTACGTTGCTATACGTCAGCTGGATTTGTGAGTAGGGAACAGTTTGCTTACAAGCTGGCCCAGAACCTTAGGTCAAGGCTATTCAATTAGTTCGGAATGGGGGCCGGTTGATGAAAATGATCCAAAGCAAAGGGCTGGGAAAAAGATGGCTTCATATTAAGAGCTTCAGATACAGTAAAACTCATCTCTTTAGACTCCACTTCGAGCGATATAATTACTATCAAAGCACTTATATACTAATAAAGGATTGGTTTATCTAAAGCCAGTTGTGTAGCACTTGAAATGTTTTGGCTCTATGAAACCTGATGTACTTACACTGAACAAAAATATAAACGCAACACTTTTGTTTTTGCTCCCATTTTTCATGAGATGAACTCAAAGATCTAAAACATTTTCTATGTACACAAAATAACCATTTCTCTCAAATATTGTTCACAAATCTGAAAAAATCTGTGATAGTGAGCACTTCTCCTTTGCCGAGATAATCCATCCCACGTCACAGGTGTGGCATATCAAGATGCTGATTAGACAGCATGATTATTGCACAGGTGTGCCTTAGGCTGGCCACAATAAAAGGCCACTCTGAAACTTGCAGTTTTGCTTTATTGGGGGGGTCTGGGGGGGTCCGAAAACCAGTCAGTATCTGGTGTGAGGGTTAGGATTAGGGTTAGGGTTAGGGTTAGGGTTAGGGTAATGTTGTGAATCGAGTGGCCTGTGTTCATCGTCCACAACATACGCCTGCCCATACCATAACCCCACCACCACCATGGGCCACTCGATTCACAACATTACCCTAACCCTAACCCTAACCCTAATCCTAACCTTCACACCAGATTCATACTTGCACAAGTCATGGGTCAATTTGGGTTTTATCCAAAATATTATATCCAATCATTGTAGGTCGATTTTGATAAAAGACGCAGCATAATAAATACAAGGCAATGCACTGTAAAAAAAAAATGCTATCACGGGGAGACGATGAAAAGCAATGGGTGTTCACAGATTGAAAATCAAAAGATGAAAGCTCAAAAATCTCTCTGTTTTTCTTTAATAAAGGGACAGGTGTAAGCGCTGCAGAGAGTTCTGCCAAAAAAGGCCAGAGCACAGCCCATTATGTGTGAATGTAACCCCTGTATATTTTGACACATGTTGGATCCTGACCTGACGCTGAGCAGGTGTGTGCCAGAATGGGCTAAAAGGCAGCATGTCCTGCACACCAGCTGCAGAGTGACTCTGGCTGAACCCTGCAGCCTGCTAAACCTGCGCGCCTGACGTGCTGTTTGGATTGTGGGTGACTGATTAGGTTGTGATGTGGAGCCCTTCAACCACAACGCTTCTTAGCTGCTGCACTCAAGGCGGCTAACAGCTGCACCCTGCAGCACCTAGCTGTAGGCTAATGGATGGCTTCCGTGTCGTATATGTGGAAGGGTTGACAGTCTGTATAGGAAAATGTAGATGTGGCAATGATGTTCGACGTTCTAGATGGTGTATGGAGCCACCTCTTAAACCCCTAATTTATCAGATCCTGCTTTTTTAGCAAAACAAACAATATGAACAAAGCAATCTATAATGGTTCAACAATGGATGCTCATTATCAGTTACGGGAGCTATTGCTTTATTTAACTCAACTTACATCACAAGACTCATAGCATATAATTCTCTGCTCAGATTAAAGCAGTAGTTTATCTAATATGAGAAGCACAAGCCATCAATTGTTTACAATTTTTGCTTGATAAGATTATCAAAATGGGTTTGTTGATTAGTTCATCTGCACACATGAATCAATTGTGTCAGCCTTGGAATTGTGAATCAAATACTCACCACTTGTGGATTTGTAATGTTGGTTTCAGGCTCACTAATGTCAAATAGAATAAAAGAAAAACATACATTAAAAAAAAATATTTGAACACTCCTAAGCGACATTTTTGCAAAGTAAATGGTTCAACACATAATAAGCTAACCTAATATATTGTATACATGTATTTATGTTAACATACTGCTTTTGATCACAGTTAACCCCTAACCAAGCCAGTGTTAAATTGGAGACTGTATTAAGACCTATTTAGCCAAAAATGGGAGTTTTTTTGAAATGTATAGGGACATTTTGATACTTTTATTAGAACTGGAATTGCTATTTAATCCATCATTAGTGCTGTTGGTTGCTATAATTGTGACTCTCTTTCAAGGAGCAATGAAACACAGAGTAACCCTTTTTGGAGACTGTTTGACACCCAAAAATAAGTGTTCACTAGATTATTCCTTTAAATGACCCATTGTATGTTTGTGCTTAGTGTATGTTCACACTCAAACACATGTAACTGAGCTCCTCACATCAGTGATTCTATAAAGGGCACGTGGAGCTCAGCCGATTGTTCAAGTGAAGAGAGTGAGGGTGTGTGGGGGGAGAAATTAATGGCTCCCCCACTGCTTATCGCTTAGCAGAGTGAGGCAGCAGTGATGTGGTGGTGGCAGTGGCGGTGGGGGGAGTGGCAGTGAAGTAGGTTGGTAAAGTAAATACACAGTGGAGTGCTCATCTTTCAGCAGTGGAAAAAGAGAAAATAATGAAAATGTAATCTCACTCCAGCTTTTAAATCTGTCTCCCCTGCAAGACCTTGAGAACAACATGTTTCCCATCAAATGGCAGATTCATCTTGAGTAACTCATGCACGGTCACATCCTGGTTTCTCTCGTAGTTCCGGGAACGCTGTGTGGGTGTCCAGCGGCAAAGGGATGACAGGGGGGAGACGGGAGGAAGGGCTCAGTGCGTGCATCATATCGACTGATTTGTGGGGAGGGGAAGCTATAATAAAGATGCCGGGACTGAAAGCAATATCTTCGCCTGGGACAACGTCTCTCTGAAGGGCTGCCTCCTATAGGTCATGTTCTCAAACCACCTGCTTTGCATTACAAGGCTGCAGTGTTGCTGGAGAGAGGCTGGTGTTCACACAAACCTTCTGGAAAATGAAACGATTTCCGATGGAGATGTCAATACTTAAAGCTCTATGAACAAACTATATTACTTTTCACAGTGGAGACAAAACTAGATTAATGTTCCCATCACATTATGAATGTGTTAATATGGATAAGCCAAAATTGCCCTTAGTGCCTGTTTTGCAGACATTTCTACTCCTTCAAATGATTAAGTGGGAGAAGATACGATATATATATTATATAATAACGTAATAAAGTAAGATTGAAGCAACAGTCAATCCTCAAATTAAATACAGAGATAAAGTCCGGATCAAATGTATGATAGAGGTTTCTCTTCATTGATGGTTACGTAATGCATAATGTTTATTTTTATAGTATTGTGTCTTAATATTTCTCCTTGGTTGATGTTGCAAATGGAGCTGCTGTGATCGGGTTACATTTCAGACTTGATCTTGCAATAAATTAATCTATCTTGATTGTATCGTATATACAGGACTGTCTCAGAAAATTAGAATATTGTGATAAAGTTCTTTATTTTCTGTAATGCAATTAAAAAAACAAAAATGTCATACATTCTGGATTCATTACAAATCAACTGAAATATTGCAAGCCTTTTATTATTTTAATATTGCTGATTATGGCATACAGCTTAAGAAAACTCAAAAATCCTATCTCAAAAAATTAGAATAGTTCCTCAGACCAAGTAAAAAAAAAAGATTTATAACAGCAAAACACAATCAAACATTTGAAAATGTCCATTAATGCACTCAGTACTTGGTTGGGAATCCTTTTGCACGGATTACTGCATCAATGCGGCGTGGCATGGAGGCAATCAGCCTGTGGCATTGCTGAGGTGTTATGGATGCCCAGGATGCTTCAATAGCGGCCTTTAGCTCATTAGCATTGTTGGGTCTGGTGTCTTTCAGCTTCTTCTTCACAATACCCCACATATTCTCTATGGGGTTCAGGTCAGGGGAATTTGCAGGCCAATCGAGGACAGTAATGCCATGGTCAGTACACCAGTTACTGGTGGTTTTGGCACTGTGGGCAGGTGCCAGATCATGCTGGAAAATGAATTCCTCATCTCCATAGAGCTTTTCAGCAGACGGAAGCATGTAGTGCTCTAAAATCTCTTGGTACACAGCTGCATTTACTCTGGGCTTGATGAAACACAGTGGACCAACACCAGCAGCTGACATGGCTCCCCAAACCATCGCTGACTGTGGGAACTTCACACTGGATTTCAAGCAACTTGGATTTTGCTCCTCTCCAGCCTTTCTCCAGACTCTGGCGCCTTGACTTCCAAATGAAATACAAAACTTGCTTTCGTCTGAAAAGAGGACTTTGGACCACTGTGCAACTGTCCAGTGCTTCTTTTCCTTAGCCCAAGTCAGACGCCTCTTCCGTTGTCTTGAGTTCAGAAGTGGCTTGACCATGGGAATACGGCTATTGTAGCCCATTTCCCGGACACGTCTGTGAACAGTGACTTTTGATACCTGGACTCCAGCTTCAGTCCACTGTCTTTGAAGCTCCCCCAAATTCTGGAAGCGACTCTTCTTCACAATGCTGTTAAGGCTGCGGTCATCTCTCTTGGTTGTGCAGCGTTTCCTGCCACATTTCCCCCTTCCAACAGACTTTTTGTGGATGTGCTTTGAAACTGCACTCTGTGAACAGCTTGCTCTTTGAGAAATTTCTTTTTGTGTCTTACCCTCCTGATGGAGGGTGTCAATGACGGTCCTCTGGACAGCAGTCAGATCAGCAGTCTTCCCCATACTTGTGATTTAGTTTACTGAACCAAGCTGAGGAAACCCTTAGAGGTGTTTCGAGTTAATTAGATGATTCAAGTGATTCGTTGAACACCCTACTAGTATACTTTTTCATGATATTCTAATATTTAGAGATAGGATATTTGAGTTTTCTTAAGCTGTATGCCATAATCAGCAATATTAAAATAATAAAAGGCTTGCAATATTTCAGTTGATTTGTAATGAATCCAGAATGTATGACATTTTTGTTTTTTTAATTGCATTACAGAAAATAAAGAACTTTATCACAATATTCTAATTTTCTGAGACAGTCCTGTATATCACACAACAAAATGTCAAGCTTTTTGTGATGGCCAGAACTGATCTTTTTGCTTTTCACCCTTGGCATTTAAAAGTAAGAATAAATCTGATGTTACGTTATGAGAGTGAGTCATTTCTTGTAGTAAGAACATTGAGAAAAAGCATCAATTTCAGCCTCTTTTAAAAGAGTACAATTTTGGATCATTCAACAAGTTTATTGGAAACACTCAGGGCTTTACAGCAACACCTGTGTTCAAAGGTCCCTGTTCCACCTGAGGGAAACTGCATTGGCCACTGGAGGCAGCAAACACACTTTGAGCAGCTATTCTGTCAGAATCGGAACATAGTGAAGAGCAACCTTTGTATTGCATTACAACACTATAGGTGTCCGGGTTGTCTTAATAAACAAGACACAAGAACACAACGTTGTCACGGTAATACTTAAATAAAATTCCCAGGTTCAGCTGTGAGATTACGCATTATGTAATATAAGCATATGCCCTGGCTTCTCTTTACACCCTGTATCGGTGTGCATTCAATTAACGGTTAACAAATGGTCAGTCGACATGAAAACTCTTGAAATCTAATTAAGACCCAGATAAAAAAAGTATTTTTCCCTAGGAAATGCATAATACAATGTCTTGTTTACAAATGCACTTTCAGATTAAGTCACACGCAGACTTTGCACTCAGAAAACCTCAGCGCTTCTGCCCGTGCTGAACAACTGGTACACGTCAGATTAATATTTCCTGACCATATAGTCTAATGTATTTTTGCCACGACCACCTGTGAAATTCCCCATGTGAACTTTATTTCTGACACAAAATATTTGGGAGCTACTTGACATAATGAAGAAGTGAAAGCGAGTGAGAGGGGGAAAATACACAGCGTCATGCATGCTTACACACACGCACACACTTACACACATTCAAACGCACATACTTATCCTTTCTTGGAAAGCCACACGTTTCTAATTATATCCTGGGTTTCAAATAAAAAGCGTTTACAGCCAATTCGTTTGCGTAAATGCCATTCCTGTATGTGTGGAGAGATGTAACAATTTCTACCCCGAGACAATAAATAGTTTATTGCTTTTATTTGTGATGGCTTTATGTTGTATTGCCAAGCCCTCAAAAGAATAGAAAAAAAAGCATATTTTCCCACTAATGACTGTGTGTGATTTATATAAGTCTGCCTTTGACATGGGGGTGTATGTGCTTTCAAACCGAGCGTAATTAGACCTCTGGAGCTGCATGCAGCGCAAACACATCGGAGAGCAACGCTGTGCTTCCCAGAGAGGCTCTGCAGTGCGGTTTGGGTATGATGCTGAACGGCCGGTGCATGAGAAAAAACGCCCGGAGGTTTCCCTTCCAAACCCACGCACTCACGGAATCGCGCACACACACAGAGGTCAATGATATCTGAAACAAACATAATGATTGGCTTTGACACACTTTCAGAATCAGATACAAGGGGAGAAGAAAGAACATATAAATTGGCTCAGTGGGGATATAAAGAGTCAGTCAAGCATGAGCTGTTCCCTGCCGAGCGGAGAAAGAGCGGACTCCCCTCCCTCCTTCATCCTCGCTGACCCTGAATGCTCACTGAGTGATTTTAACAAAGTTCACCAAGGAGCAGGAGTTCACACTTTTGCTGGCACCCCTCACCCCCTCTGAATCCTCCTCCTCTTCTCTCCTTCCTGTTTCTCTTTGTCTTCATCTCTTTCTCGTGTCGATGAGAAGAAAAAGTGTACGGAGACGTTTCTGTTTCTGGGTGCCCGTCAAGTGATTTCTAATGACACACTGCTCCCGTCCCCACAACATGTATTTTAGAGTAAATGAATCAGGCAGTACATGGCCTCATTAAGTTGAAAGTGCCGCTCTCTGCCACAAAAGTACATGTTGCTTCGGAGCCGGGCCGTTCACACCAAGAGGCAGAGCTGCAACGTCTGCAGATTGTCTGATTGTGTGTTGGTGTACTAACCGGAGAGGCTGGAAGTGTGTGTGAGTATTGGGTATTAGGGTAGATCAACCATTGAGAAACTCTGGAATTTCACTTTATTGACACATTGGCTGCATTCAAAGGCTCATCCACTTTACTATAGACCTCCCGTTCAAAACCAGAGTCAACTAGATTTGTTTAGGGGCCTGTACACCAAGCCGAGTCGAGCGTCTGTGGCCGCCAACCGTCACACGGAGTTCTTGCGGTCTGTCTGACGACTTAGGCTGTAGCTGGACCTAACCACTTGCAGATTCACTCATTTTGTGTGGTTTTTCTACTTTGTCCCTTTGACGTTCCATTTGTCTTTCTGCAAGCAAAAAGACTGAAAATCGAAAAAAAAAACACAAAGCAAAGAACGGCAAAAAGTCTAGTATCAGTTGGACCTTTTTATCAAACTGTAACGGAGGTGATCTCTGGGGCCGTAGATCTCGGTCTCCGTTACGTATTATATAGCTTCACTATTGGCGAAGCATATTCATTTGTTCCATGGTAAAACATTTCACAGGAAACATTTGATGTATAAAAGATGACAAGAGCTTGTGTGGCGTTCAAACCTTTATAGAGCTCCTGCGGATGATGTCACATATGCTGGTCACGTGACGAGAAACGAAGGGGGCAGCCATTTTGGCAGTAATCGCGTCAGTAAATTCATTGGCAGGCACTGGCAGACTGTCGAGGATGGTGGATAACTGCTGTGCACCAGGTTGCACAAATAGGCGTGGGAAGAAGAAAGGTGTATCTTATTATCGCATTCCAAAAGACGCGGAGAGGAGGGAAAAGTGGATCGCAGCGATTAAAAGAGCCAGGAGCCGTCTGAACAAGACTGAAAGATGGGACCCCCCGGCCGTTTGCTTTCGCTTATGCAGTGATCACTTCATATCAGGTGGGTGAAGGAATACAGTACAATGCTACAAAAATAGATAAATAAAGGTTAAAAACGCCAGCCACTTTGGTTGAGTACGTTCAAAAATACAAACTAGTTTCAGACGCACTGCAGTAGCTATCCAAGCTAATAAACAAACATGCTAACGTGACACTGCCGTAGCTAGACAAGCTAATAAACAAACAATGCTAACGTGACACTGCCTATCAAACTGGAATAATTTAATACTTACCCTTGCAGTGATGATGCCGAAGTTTTTGGATGTAAGACTCCACAGTTGAATGTTGTTTACGAAGCCGGACTGACACCATTTGTAAGCCTCCAAGCTTTTGTAAGCTCTGAGGGAGTCTCCTGAGTACACTGATTGAAAGCTTACAAGATAGCTGTGGATGTCCGCGTAGCGCAAGTCGGGTACATCGTCTTCAGAGCAGGAGGTTATGCTCTTGAAAAGCACACCGGGTGCATTATATGGGTCGCTTATATTTAATCTTTCTAATTTTGTACTATAAAGCCGAATTTCACTTGAATTAAAATGAGATGTATACTCGCACGGTAGGAAAACGCTGGCGCCGGTCGTCATGTTTACTGCCAAAATGGTGGCTGATAACCAAAAGTCACGTGACCGCAGGAGCTCTATATAGACAAGTTTACGCGCCAAAACACGGGTAGCGCCATGACACTACACAAATGCACTTCATTTCCGCCGGAAGTCTTTTGCACAGCGTCTGTCGGTGTAAACCGATGTAAACAGTCAGACGGGCACTGGTGTAAACACAGCGATTTCGATGCTAACAGTGATGCTAGCTTGGGAACACGATTCTACTTCTTTGACTGGAGATGGCGTTACTCTCCCCCACCCGAATTCAGTGCAAAACTGGGAGGATAACATGACGACGTGGCCCAGCATAAAACCAAAATAAACTGCCTTATTTAGGTCTTGCCCACAGGAGCCAACAGTTGTCTGTTGTTTACATAATGCACAATTTACATGATCTCTTTATGCTGTGCAATATATCATATGTGCCTGTACTGTTTGAGTGAAAATAAAGTTTGATGTAATTTAATTTCATTATTGCACTGTTATTGCATTATTGCATTTCATATGTTCCTTAGAGTGCTACAATTTCTTTTAACACAGTTCATCATTCATATTAAGCTCATACTGTACATAAATAACACTGAATTAATTAATTGTTGAGAGGAAACTAAAGAAATGGCTTCAACAAGAAAGATCACATGTTTAATCCTAACAGGTATTACAAATTAAAATATAAAAGCAGCCCACACAATTACATCACTATGAAAATATTCATATATAATATTAAAAAATACAATGCATGCAGTATTTGTTGTGTTTATCTGTATTTAATGAACAACATGGCTGGGTGCTGGGTGCTGGTTTGTGGTCGTAGCACTCTCTATCTAACCACTCGTTCAGGTGCTTTCTCGAGTGATTGCAACCAACTACCGCACACGTAGTTCCCGAACCACTTTTCTTCATGTTGTAATTGTTATATCCTCTTTGTCTCTGCGATATCAGTGCTTTGTCGGCACAACGGAGCTAGCTAGCAAAACAAACCCAGTCCGCCAAAACGGAAGTGCATTGCATCGAAGGGAGGAGTTCAGGATGTAGAGCGGAAACGGCTCAATAACTTGTGTATATACAGTCTATTAGACCCTCCAGAAAAACGCGGGCAAAAACCCTTGATTATGCGGGCTAAATTCCTTGATTATGCGGGCTAAAATCCTTGATGATGCGATTAAACATGCAGAGTTTTTATGTGATCTTATGCGGTGAAATTGCGGGAAGTTGCGAAATATGCGGAAAGTTGCGAAATATGCTAAATATGCGGGGGAAAAGAATAACAATTTTTTAAAATATTGGGCTGTCT
Source organism: Notothenia rossii (assembly GCF_949606895.1). NCBI lineage: Eukaryota > Metazoa > Chordata > Actinopteri > Perciformes > Nototheniidae > Notothenia > Notothenia rossii. The sequence continues at coordinate 69,528,795 of NC_136912.1, forward strand.
TATTTATTCTCTCTCACCCACAACCTGCCACTGACGTTAAACCCCTTTACTATTCAATATTAAACACATTCAATGTTTATTTATTGTAAAAGCAATTGGGCTATTTTAATCTCACACCCCCCCCCACACACACACACACTTCTCCGCCTTATTCTGTTTTCATTTACTCGTTCGTTATCTGACCAGCTTCAATCTTGTAGGCTACTCACTTCGTTTCTTGTAGCCCTCGAAAGCGTTTTGGAGGTTGAAGCCTCGGTGGACGTGAGTTGTTTGGCTTTCTTGTCCGCAGCAGCAGAAAGCATTTTCGAATGTTTGAATGAATCAAAGTGGGTCCCCACCGTCGATTTTCTCTTATGCTCCAACACACAGTTGCACGGGGTGCAGAATAGTTTCCCCCCGACTTTTTGCCCGGTCTTTAGTAGAAATGTTCGTTGGTAAATGAGATGGATTAGATTTTTTCATCTTGGTGTTTTCTCTATCGTGTGAGCTCCACACTTTCACTCTATACATAGACCCTCCAGAAAAACGCGATTCTGCGATCGCAGAATTTCCCGCATAATCAGCAAAATGCCGCAGATTTTTAAAAGTCCGCATATTTATCAAAAGGCCGCATAATCCCCGCATTTTTCCACACAAAGTTGAGAAAAAAAATAAAAAAGTTAACTCGTCTTGACGAGTAGTGATGATGACGCAACGTCATCAGCCCGCGCATCACAGAAGGCAAACACCGTCGTGTGAAGGTGTGGAATTCACACACCAAGATGAACAAATCGAATCCATCACATTTACCCAGGAACATTTCAGCTAAAGACCGGGCAAAGCAGTACCCCAATGTCTTGCACGAAAGTGGGGGGAAACTGTTCTGTACCCCGTGCAACTGTGTGTTGGAGCATAAAAGGAAATCGACTGTGAATACCCACTTCGATTCGCTCAAACATTCAAAAATGGTTTCTGCTGCGGACAAGAAAGCCAAGCAACTCACGCTCACAGAGGCTTCAACCTCCAAAACCCTTTCGAGGGTTGCAAGAAACGAGGTGAGTAGCCTACAATATTGAAGCTGGTCAGATAACGAACGAGTAAATGAAAACAGAATGAGGAGGAGGTGTGTGTGTGTGTGTGTGTCTGTGTGTGTGTGTGTGTGTGTGTGTGTGTGTGTGTGTGTGAGAGAGAATAATCACCTTTATTCCGCTTCCCGCATATTTCACAACTGTTCGCATATTTCGCAACTTTCCGCATATTTCGCAACTTTCCGCATATTACGCAACTTCCCGCAATTTTCCCGCAATTTTCCCGCATAAAATCACATAAAAACCCCGCATTTTTATCGCATAATCAAGGATTTTAGCCCGCATAATCAATGATTTTAGCCCGCATAATTAAGGATTTTGGCCCGCGTTTTTCTGGAGGGTCTATATACAGTGTTGTTTACATTCTGTGATGCGCGAGCTGATGACGTCACGTCAAGACGAGTTAACTTTTTTTCCCCTCAACTTTGTGTGGAAAAATGCGGGGATTATGCGGCCTTTTGATAAATATTCGGCCTTTTAAAAATCTGCGCCATTTTACTGATTATGCGGTAAATTCTGCGATCGCAGAATCACGTTTTTCTGGAGGGTCTAGTCTATGGTTCAAACCCGTTTTATTGAATGGTTGACGTCAGTATGAGAAACACATATTAATCCTTAATATCGGGAGGCTGGATTGGCACGCCAAGTTGGCGTGGAATCGCTAATCGCACTTTGTTCACCCATAGGTTGCGATTAGCGATTCTAGTCATTTCTAAGCTGTTTAGACTAAGCAATATACATTTTTGTTATATATTTGTCATATCATCCCTGCAGTAGTTATCATAATAATCACCTCCACCTGTTCTCGGTTAGTGCTAGATCGTATACCTCCTGGGTTTTAGGCGGAAGTGGCGTAACCTGCCACTCAGGACAAGAGACGAGCATGAATACATAATTTTTCCACAAAAATATCATAAGTATAATACTTTATATAATAACTTTAGAGGACAGCAGGCTATTACTAATATTTAAAAAAAATTAAATCTCACAAGAAGAAAAGCACAGATGCGATGTAACTCTCAGAAAGCCACTGAGTGCGTTTGATTTTGGATTACAGTGATACACACAGTAAGAGGTTTATTTAAAAAAAGGGGGGAGATTTTTTAGGAGCGTGCTCCCTCTCACTCCTGTTCACTGTCCTCCGGATTCCTACAGCACTCCAGAGTCGCGAAGAGTTATTGTTATTATAAATAGTGGCTCTGGAGCAGCCTTCCTCGAGATTGAGAAACACCCTCTGGCCGTTTCTCAATGTCGAGTAAACATGCTGCAGAGCCACTATTTCAAGTACACTACGTCATCGAGTGGCGCCGAATGCTGGGCATTTAACATGCATTTAAACAGTCCTTCGGTGCCACTCGATGACGTAGTATACTTGAAATAGTGGCTCTGCAGAAGGTATACTCATTGAGAAACGGCCCCTGAGTGTTTCTCAATGTCGAGTACGCTTGCATGGTAGCACATGTCTTCCGAGCGTCTTGTTTCAGAAGCGAGGCAAGAATACTTCCTAGCATTCGAAAAACGAAGGGTGGAACAGGCTAGCAAGTTTGCAGGTGTGCTTCATATGAGAGGCCCTGCCTTACATTTTCCGCCACAGATTTGGGGAAATTGGTCTGTGCGCAAAGCATTGTGGGGATTTTAAGACCGTGGAGTCTACACATGTGCAGCCTCGAAATGTCTCCAAACTAAGTACGCTGGGCTCGGTAGTACTTTCTCAATGTCGAGTATACCTGCTGCAGAGCCACTATTTCAAGTATACTATGTCATCGAGTAGGACTGTTTAAATGCATGTTAAATGCGGAGCATTCTGCGCAACTCTATGACGTAGTATACTTGAAATAGTAGCTCTGCAGCATGTGCACTCGACATTGAGAAATGGCCACAGTCTCCGGTCCCAAGGTCCGTCACCGTAAAGAGTCCCCGGGGAAACGGCAAACCCTCTTTTATCGTTCCGGGTGGGGTTATTGAGCAGGGTGGAGGCAGGGGTGGTTTTATATCATGTACATTGATGTTGTTGGTTTATAATATTTTTCCTTTCATGCATTAATTAGGTATAATTTAATTAATGGATGTTATTTTCAAGTAATGTTTATTTTCTTTGAACTGGTTTCATTTACCGAGCTAACCATCTGTGCACATACCACCCCTTTTGATGGTACAGTCCAATTGTTGGGCCTATAAAAGGTGGCATGTTGGGCTCATTGGGAGATGGAATAGTGCTGGAGACAGTCATATGGAATATGGATGCTGTTAATAGCATTTTTTATTTTTTATTTAACGTTTATTTAACCAGATAAAAAGCATTGAGATAAAATCTCATTTACAATGCTGACCTGGCCAAGAAGGCAGCAACGTTACACATAACACATAACACATAAAATACAGAGAACATAACTAAGAAAACAAAAGACGAAAACAGCAGTTACTACATTGTGCACATTAGGACAGTAAGAAAGGCACTACTTATTACTGCAAGAGCAGCTGGTGGTAAGGACTTCTGACAACTTCAATTTAAAACATGCTATAGAGACAAGTGCCGTCAGTTTGAGGCGTGATTGAAGGTCATTCCAAGACCAAGGACCATAATAAAAGAGACTCCTTTTGATACGATGGCCTCGTAAGAACTCAGATGCTCAATTCCGTTGCTTGGTAATCTTCTTTATTGTTAAGAAAACCAAAGCTATCAATAATGACTCCTAGGCTCTACTAGGATTCTCCATATAATCACTAGGTTCAACTAGGTAATGTAACATGAATCTCTGGTAAACAGGCATAGAGATAACGACATCACAAGACGAACCGACACCAGACAAAGGGAGAGAAGGACTAAATATACACATTAGGCAATGGGGCACAGGTGGACACAATCAGGGGTTGGAACAACAATCACTCTAGCAGGTGCCACACGGACAGGAAGTGCCGACACCTGGAGAGAGAGAGTAGAGTAATTAACATCAAAAGACAGATATACAAAACACTAAAACACAACAGCTAACAGGATACTATCGCTAAAACCTTACACCTTTTTCCAGCCTCAGTCCGCACAGCTGGAACCTGGAACCGTATCCAGGCACTGGATCTGAGGTTGTAAAAGTCACAAAATGGAGCAAATCTGGCACATATGTACAGTGGAAGCTTTCCTAAAATGGCTTTATACATTAATAAAAACCAATGCTGCATCCTACGCATAGTGAGTGAGGACCATCCAGTTAGGCTATACAGTGTGCAATGATGAGTCCTATTGGGTGCATTTGATATATAACGCAGTGCAGCATGGTAGAGTGGGTCAAGTTTGGCCAAGACAGTGGGACAGGCAAATCTATAAATGGTATCACCATAGTCCAGCTGGGACAGGAATAAGCCAGAGACCAATCTTTTACGGGATGAAGTTGAAAAATAACATTTAAGTCTGTAAAGGAAGCCAAGAGTGAATTTCAATTTCTTTGTTAGAACTTCAATATGGTGTTTGAAATTCAGATTACTGTCCAACCAAAAGCCAAGATATTTGTAGGTATCAACAAACTCAACAGAGACGCCATCAAGGGTGTCAATGGAGAGGCAAGAGGACGCTGATTTGGGAGCAAAAAGCATTGCTTTGGTTTTCTTACTGTTAAAAAGCAGTTTGGAATCAAGAAGTGCATGCTGCAGCTTGATAAAATCAGATTTTAAATTGGAAACGGCCATATCCAGAGAAGGAGCACATGAATATACAATAGTGTCATCAGCATACATATGATAGGTAGAAAATTGCATCTGATTACAAATATTGTTTACATATAATAAAAAGAGCAAAGGCCCCAAAATAAAGCCCTGTGGAACTCCCTTCTCCAAGGTGACAGGGTCAGAGACAGTGCTACCCAACCTGACGCATTGAGTACGGTCGGTTAGATAACTCTGAAACCAGCAAATGGCATTATGACCGAAATGAGACACCAACATAATATTAGACATAATGTGGTGATCTACAGTATCAAATGCTTTGGCTAGGTCAATAAACAATGCAACACAAACTGATTTGTTATCCAAAGCAGCCTTAATATCGTCTAAGACTTTCAGACTGGCAGTCACAGTACTGTGCTTTGATCTGAATCCAGATTGCATAGGGTTAAGGATGTTGTGTGAATTTAAAAAAAGTTTTAGCTGACTGTTAATCATGTACCAAATGATTAATAAATGCCCACACCGGGTTGTATTTGGACGTTCTGCCTCTGCCACCTTACTTTGGTCGGGCCGCTCACTTGCCAGTACCACACAAACATATTCTTGAATCAACATTGAAACAAATTCATAGATGTTTAAAAAACGTTCAGATTGTTTTTTTGTTGCAAAGACAGACAAATGAGTACAGGATGTGCGTGCATGTCATCAGTCACCTCATTAGTTGTGGTCTGTGCTGTGTCTTCAAGTACAGTTTTTAACAGAACACAGACATTTGATCTACTTTGTCAGCACTGTGGAAAAGTTTCTTTTAATGCAGAACTTATTTTCTCGTTCTCTGTTGTTGATTTTCATTTGACACGCTGACTGGATTTATGGTTCACAGAAGACCCTTGTAAACATCTTAATGGATTGTGTATAGACCCGGTCGTAGGACTGAAGCTGCTGCTCTGCCATTAGGCTGCTTTGCAACATAGGCTGTGTAAACAAGCCTAATTTCATACAAGTCAGTAGAGTATAAAGATAGCCAAGCTGATATTTCCCAATGACCCTGGTTCATGTCGGTACATGCAGCCAATAGACACATGAAGTGTATCGATGACGTTCACTCTTTATGCTTTTGAGAACATGCTTGGCCTGTGGTATTGCTGCTTGCAACTTTATCCGGAGAACCGCTCTTCCAAAGAACTTCCAACTGCTCTTATTTTGGCCCTGATCAGTCCACTGCCATGATATAGTTAGAGTATACAAATCCTTACGACCAGGCTATTTCCTGAAAACAAAACGTTTGTTTAGACGGTTGTATTGCTGTTCTACAGAGTAACATCGCGGGTCTCTGTTTCTTCATCTCATCTTGAATTTACAGTGGCAAGTGTAGGAGAGGGAGCTGTACCCGGCGTGTGGGTGGGCGGTGTTAAAGTTATTAGGGGTCCCCTCCATAGATGTATAAAGAGAACTTGATACAGTGTTTGAGGCGAGTCCTCATTTATCTTGTGCTGATGACATTGCGGTATTTTTGTCAACATCATGCTAACTATAGCCACAATATATCCACACTACTGACATTGCAATTATTTTTTGCAACCAACACTTTTTTTGCATGTCCCTCACTAGAAACAAACTCTTCTTGGGGATTACTCATTTCATATTGCTTAACTTGAGACCAGATCCTGTATTGTGCATGCGCATATTGTGATATGACATATTGTGCAACTTTAGCTTGGTCCCCTCTCAAAACACTACACAGTATTGTACTATAAAAAAATATGTCTCATAGATGTCTCTTAAGGCACTTTTCGTTGTTCCTCAACAAGGCAACCCTCAATTGTGTTGTCGATCAATTGACTGGCTGTTGAAAGACAGACATTACATACATACATACATACAAACATACATACATACATACATACATACATACATACATACATACATACATACATACATACATACATACATACATACATACATACATACATACATACAACAAATCGTTCCGATTTCGATGTGCTAGTGCTGCTACTGAATCCCTTTATCTTGACAAAAACGCTAGTGAGTAAAACTAATTAGTAAAATATTAAGACCCATGTTATAGATTACATTTCTAATCAACACATTTCACCCTATTTAAAATGAATTCTCAGTGCACACAACAAACATAGTTTAAGTCAAATGATTTCATCGTGCTGTTGGAGAACTGAGGTGACCTCAGGAACAAAGGATGGGTGTGTGATGCATTGTTTATCCCCTTTTACTGTGTGTGTGTGTGTGTGTGTGTGTGTGTGTGTGTGTGTGTGTGTGTGTGTGTGTGTGTGTGTGTGTCACAGCAAAAGGGGATAACCAATGCATCAGCTCTGACTAACAAAACTAACTGTGCAGCTAACCACATTTTCTGCAGAATCAGGATATGATAAAAGACATATCCCCAGTCACTCACACACATAGACACAAATCCCTCCTCTATGTCTTCATTTCCCAACAAAATGTATAAGGTACTTTTTGTTTATAAGCCTTAAATTTGCTGACAAAAAACAAGACAGACAAGTAAGGACGTCGTACGATGACGTTTGTGAGCCATATGGGAACCACTGACGTCATTGTCGGCACTTTCTTTCTCAGCACTGCTTTGTAAAGGTCATATCTTTCCAGTAAGGATTCAGCATGAGGCCAAGATTTTAAAGGACACATGCAAACAGCTCATAACACTTCGATCACCAAACTGCCAAACAAGCTAGAGGAGGTAAAATCATTGTATTTCCTAAAGGGAAAAAAGGAGAATAATTTATTGCATTGATAAGTTTCAAATTCCCATTAGCGGGGGTCCTGCTGTTAGTGAGGACAGATTGATAACATTGATTTTCACTGTGTCAGAGTCACCTGACTGTCGACGACTGGTGGAAACATATCAGGAGGTTTCAGCAGCCAATCACAGCTCGGCCGAGCAGTATGTCAATCATCGCATCGCAACCAATGGTTTACTCTGCAGCTGGGCTCAGGCCCTGCCTCCTCCGCTGAGCCGTCAAAGGGTTAAAAATAAATTCATTGTGGTCAAATCATCTGGTCGTTTGATCGAACAGAAAGGCTTATTTATTCTTCTGTCCTGCCAGAAAAATACACACAGAGGATGGACTTAAGACTGTTAACCATGTTTCTTGTATTGGATATTATAGCTTAATATTGGGGTTCAGCTTTATTAAATATAGATTGATTTGAATATCCTGGTTAAATAATATATATATATATATATATATATATATATTATTATTATTATTCAAATCAATCTTTCTGTAGACAGTCCAGCTCATTACAGTGATGTTACATGCACCAATACAATCACTACATAAAGAAAAAAGAGATAGAAAACAGTTTTGAGGGGATTTTCTTTGAAAAGATGATTTTACATTTTCTAAAACACAGTATAATTTATTTATTCAACCATTCACCAGGTTAGGGTGTAAGATTTAAATATCTTGACATGAAATGAAACAGAGACAACATTTGAAAAGAGGAAGCAATAAAAAGATGGAATAACCTAGAAAATAACTAACTAGAACCTAATTGCTTCCAGTTTCTAAAATAGATAGTTGGATTATTTTTCTTTTCATTTTAACCGTAAACTGAATAACCATTAAACACATGTGAGCCACACAAGAAGTTACTCCATATTCCTTACAATGCTGCAGCCTTCGTTACATTTCTTTATTCGAATGCCCCCCTGTCCCCTCCTCGCTGCTCTTTTCCCTACCACCCCCACTTCTCTAAGTGGCAGGTGGGACATAAAATGTTGGGAGGTCTTGAGCTCAGGACATCAAAAGGATGCATCATGGGTGAGTCACCCCCATCGGCTCCAGATCACTGCCCTGCATCATGAAAACAGAGCGGCTGTGCATAAAACACTCGTTGGCGGCGAGGAGAATGGAAAGTGGGACACGACCGGTCACAGAGGAATGTAATCAAAGTGCGTTTTATTATGTTCCGCAGCAGGACCAAGGGACTCTGTAGACCTTACCTCACACGTCATTCAACTTAGTCACTGTATGCCTGATGCATGCCCGCTTTGATTTTGAGCGTGTTCAGATGAGTGTGCACGCATTCCTCTCGTTTGTTACATGAGTGCGCTGCATGGTTTTTCAGGGATAAAGAACGGCTGGACTGTCATTTGTAGTGTTTGTCATACGTAAATAACCATACCAGTGTGTGTTCAAGTTTTAACTCTTAAACTCCAACATGTAGTTAAGTTAACGTGAAACTTCTGGCGTCTTTACCACAAACAAGACTTCTGTAATTGCACAAATTAATTTGCGAGCTTGATTATAAAGCCGTACTCAAGATCATTAAATGTCGCTCATTCAAAAGAGGAATATCTTTTAAGAAAAAAGTTTTGGGGGTTTCCCACAAGCACAAGACTGTATGCCCAACGTGTTTTCCAACATTGTCTGAAGAGAAAAGCATTGACACTCTCACAATTGAGGACGAGACACGATAATTGTTAAAATTAAGATAATAATGGCTGTCGGAGTGTCACCATTTTGCCAACTGAGGCCAGTTAAGTGTGAAGCTTTGAAAATGGGTTTGTCCATTTAATCTGTCCAAACATGAAAATAAAATGGTACACAGTCTTTTTTCTCATGATGATTTCAGGCACATAATAAGAGGTACAATTAAGGACAAAGGAGTAACAGTAATACATTGTGTTCGTACTTCTTTGCTTACAACAGTTCATTAATATCTTTCAGAACAAGCCTGAGAAAGACATATGCAGAAAGATCAATGAAAGAAACTACATTGAGTTGTAGATGTTTTTTGGGACAGTTGCTAACCCGGATTGTTTTTCTTGACCAGTTTGTTTTTGTTTGCTCTTAAACCATACATTGTGTATGAATTTCAATATGTGCATTGTAGAGCATCCAAATAAATGAGCATCCTGCTAAATCTAGAAAACTCATGAAACATAAGAATGACATAATAATTGAACTCAAAATAACACAGATGTTGACATAAGTAGAGTAATGAGAAGTCTGCAGTTATGTCCTCATAACTTCTTCAATGTACAAATGTTTGTGATAGTTACTCTTACCATACGACTAAAGTTAGCATAACAATTCTG